>NC_092697.1:21571180-21871180 GCF_964275005.1 Diadema setosum
AGGCATCTTTCCTCCTCTGAAGGCATTGCTAGGAGGAACTGGTGCTAGTGAGTCAAGCAACTGTAAGGAAGAGATCAACAAACCATTCTGTCAGGTTGAAGGATATATCTCTTACTTGTTACACTTTAAAGGAGTACAGATTACAATCTATTCAACATGGCAAATGTGAGTGCAGTGTTATATGATCACTTTCAAGACAAGCACCTTTTTCCAAGTCAGCCAATCTCTGGATTTAAAGCTCTCATGCTATCTTTCTTCAAATCTTGCTTTGTAGCATATCAGTTGCTCATGTTCTATCTTTTTGTTTGTATCCACAAGACATCCAAAAGAATAATTTTGTGTAACTTGAAATTGTCGCCATCTATTTTCTTACCTCAAATTCCACCTGAATGTTGGCTTTCTTTGTCTTTGGGTCGGCCCTGTTGAGAGTATCTAGCTTCTTCTTGAACTGTGACACAGGAATGTTGGTCTGGCCCGACATGTAGACCTCAAGGAGAGCATTGTAGATGAACAAATACTGATCCTGTGAACAGAGGAGGGTTCAATATGAAGAGGGATAGATCTCAACATGTTGCAGTATTTCTTGCATCAATAAGTCTATCTAATATTTGATAAGCTGCGCTCTAAAGGCATTTGTGTGAATTACATGCAGTATTTATAATTTGCATTGTGATTTTTTTTTCTCACTTCGTCTTCTGCTGTAAACTAGTCATCTTACTTGTATTTCTTAAATTTTTTCTTTATTCTTAACTTGATATCTTCAATAAAGTACAAAGTACATTTTAGCTTCATGATATTCATTATTTTGGAGGCAACCGTTTGCAAACGTGAGCCTGCAAAGATCATAGCTGTGGAAATGTTGGACAACCATCAAGTATGAAGATCATCATCTAAATGCAGCCACAACAGGATAATGCTCACAGGCTTGCACGGATTGGAGGCATTTGAGCTTGTGTGGTCTTGAAGCCTACATGTGTATAGGCCTTCCTGGTCTTGAGCCCTTTACAAACATCACAATCCCTTTGCAAGGAAACATTAGTCACTCAGTGTCTTTAGATGTTACTGTTTCAATGTCTGTGATTAAGAAATACATTTGTACCTCCATTGGTAAATATGACTCACACATATGCACATATACTTTACACACACAAATCCATCACAGTATCAAAACCCTCCCTATCCTAAACTCAACACAAAGACAAAAAGGTAGAAAATTTCTTAATCACATCATCAACAAATTACAAATTACAAATCATCCACGAAATTTTGTTACAACTTGTTGTACACAAAAATCCTGGGAGAGGATGACCTGAATAATACTACAGCAATCCAAGGCCCTGTTGCATAAAATACCTTACCGCTGGACTTACAACTCCTTTCTAGCGGTAAGTCTTCAAATTAGCGGTAAATTTTACAATCCTTGATGCTGATTGGCTGTGACGCCTAATTTTGACGGTATTTACCATTGAAATTCAACGGTAAGTTTTATGCAATGGGCCCCAGAACACACAGGGACTGACTGGTTTGGGGATAGCATTAAAAATGAAGTTTATCTTACTTTTTGTATACAAAACATGCAACTATTTACTCAAGCTTAGACATATGACATATTCTTGCCTGTGTTTGCACCATCTTGATACGATTTTCTCTCATCTGGTTGATGTATCCAAAGATGTCCACCTTTCCAGTCTCTTGCATCATACACAGCATGTTATAGAGGGTGAGGAAGGTGCCTGTTCTTCCTACTCCAGCACTATGAAGGAGAGCAATGACAGGTCAATAAACTGTGTTGAGGGTGTCACATTCAGCCACTAGCACCTACAGCATTCACAAATTTATTGCAACTGACTGACAAATTGCTCTACATTGACATAAATATGCACCGATTATACAGTTTTTAGTAGTTTTTTAATAAGATTATCGGTTCCATCTAAAGAACTGAATAATTGGTTTTCATATACAGCTGTATGTACATGTTGGGCAATTTGTCAACCAGTAGCAATTATTATAATTTCCCTTATTTTACAATCACCTACTTTTGAGGCCTTTGTACAGATGCTCATGATAAAAGTACACAGGAGTGAAGAGGAACAATTATAGATTGATGAATACTAACCTGCAGTGTACCAGCATTGGTCTAGCTCGATCAGCTGGAGACATGGTGGCATGGTGATGGAGAACAGCTTCAACAAAGTCAAGGAGAGTGGTGTAGTACTCTGGAACCCCCATGTCAGGCCAGGACAAGTAGTGGAACTGGGTGACTGTTCTTTTCTCTTCACTTCCTTCCTCAGCCTTTCCTCCCAGAAGGGACAAAAATGATAATAAAATCATTAAGAAGGGGTGCAGAACTAAAAGCACTGTGGACAATGTGAAAAAAGTAATATCCGTGGAAATGGAAATGACAACTGCATACAGATTACCACCAATACCACTGTTATAAAATGCTATTGTTATCAACTGCTACTGGTAACTTGAAGGAATATAAAACCCCCATCTACATGTGACTTGAATGAATGCAGCAATGCTATTAAAACACATGTGACATTTGAGGAAAATCAAGCAACCCCTTCACACTTATCAAACAGAAAAAATGTATCTTCCTTTTACAGACTGCTAATACATGCAACTTTACCTTCTTAACGACCAATTTTCTGATGACATGATCAGAGTATTTCTGATCCTCATACAAGAAAATGGAGAAGTTTCCAATGCTGATAGAAAGAGAATCTATAGGCCAGTACTGCTTGCATCGGTCCTAATGCATAGGAGAAGATACACAATCATAATCAATAAACAAATAACCATTTTGTGAACACAAACATCACCATAAATGACATGGCAGGCCATGCATTTTTTTTTTTTTTGGTATATGCAGACAATAGAATTAAATTATATTAAATCAAATTAAATTAAATTAAATTAAATTAAATTAAATTAAATTAAATTCAATTAAATTCAATTCAATGCAATTTCTCTCTCATATAACAACCATTCAAAGTATAGAAATATCTATCAAGATAAACAGCCACTGATGTACTGAAAGAACATTAACTATTTTTGTATTCCATCACTGTCAGCACTGGTACACTCTCACACTCACTCAAACATATAATAGTATACAGTGTACACTAAATGGTATGTAGGGTTATATGTGTAAAATCTATATCAAAATCAAACATGAGTGAAACCTGTAACGAGGGCTTCCATACAAAATACAGCTTGTTAGGAAATATATCGATATTGCACAAACAAAGCTGAAAATTGTTACCATAATCAGACATACACTTTGTAAGGTTAAAATCATCAATTTTGCAAAGTGATATCATACAAACCTTTCCATTCTCAGTCAAATTTGTCACCATGACAATGGTCTCAACATTTTCCTGCCATATCATCCTCCAGAAATCAGTCAGTGATGCCTTGTTTGGTGCTACAGGAAAAAGCAATTGGAATGCACAGTAGATATGATTAATCAAACAGATAGTTTATACTTTACAGAGAGAAATTACATTGTCAAAACAACATCTAATTGAGGAAAAAAAACACCATTAAATATAACATATGGATAGTATTAAATTACACTTTAGGAAGCTTTATTTGAAGATTAAATGTCATTTTGCTGTGCAGATTGTGCAGCAGAAAATCCTAAGACAGAAATATATTTCATACGTCCCTTCATTTCCTTGCTTTTCTCCTTTCAGGCGTTACAATATCACTTTTTTTTTCTCCACAACTATCATCTGTTTCTCTTGACATGCTTCTGTGGAAGATCGCTGTCTCTGTTGTGCATTTTCATTTGCTATTTTGTCTTCTGTTTGTTAGTCTTGTAAATTCAGTTTTGTCCCGTACAGCCTTTTCTTCAGTAGTTGTTTTGTTGTCTAGTCTTTTTCTATGTTTGTTTGCGTCTACGAAGGTAAATGAATTTATCTGTGAATCTAATTCTCAGTGGGCTTCCAGACTTCTTCCTCTTCTTTTTTCTTTTTTTTTTCCTTTTGTATTTATGATGCTTCAATTAATCTTCCCATTGATGTTATTTTTCCAGAGGGGCCCACATTCTACAAGCTCTGTCTTTTTAGTGGGTCTCTCCATTTTTCACACGTTAAGCAAAGTTATACATGTACTTCATTTCGATCACTTCTGTTTCTTTTTTACAACAATGTCCTCAAAGGTCCTCAATTGTTGTACATTCTTTTCAATACATAATGTTCTGTTTACCTTATTCTCTCTTGTCAAAAGAAGTGTAACTTATGTTTTGTCAGAAAATGAAATAAACATTGAATTGAATTGAATTGAATTGAATTTCAGATCATTGTGAGTGATGGAGAAATTCTGTTACATCACTGCCATCAAGACACTCTTACAACTTGTACTTTTGAACAAATATGACCAATGACCACAGCAACTCACAACATTGATGTCTTGTTAAAATGGCAAGATTACTTCATAATGTCAGAGTGAAGGTTTGCCGTGTATTGCTGCATTATTCACATATCTTAAGACTGTGATATTGCAGGTTTGCATTTCCACCATGACAGCAGTGGTGCAAATGAAAGATTGGTGGACCTTTGAATAACTTCACCCTTGTTGTGATGAGGACATCAGTTAAGTCCCCATTTCATAAAAGGTGTTAGGAAAGCAACTCTTGCTGGAATGGCAACTTCCAATAGTTTCTTGTTTTCAAGTAGGTTCCTCATATCACACATCATTTATATGTCCTGATATACATTTGTGCAATTTCCTTTTTCAAATTGATTGTTGTGTTAAATATATTTTTTTCAAAATTAAATGGAATGTAAAATTTGTACAAAAATGTGGAATATGGAACAAGAAAAAAGAAAAAAGGAAAAAAGCAAAAGCAAAACAAATGGGGCCCATGGGATCAATCCACTGAAACATCAATATGCATACTGGTAGCACATATCTCCTACTGTACTGTCTACACAGAAGTCTGGCAGTATTCCCATATCAAATCAGAGAGATTCCAAACAGCTATAATTAAAGGGCAAAACTTGCTTGTTACATGCATCTCAATGGGTAAAGATAACTCAACACAATGGAGATTTCACAATCTCTAAAGCGGGGTTCCCACTATCGTGCGATCCATTGAGAACGCCACGATTGGACATTGGTAACTGATCGTGGAAGTTTTGTTGAACTCGTCTGAAATTTCATTTTTGGATACAAGGTTATGAGAGTCAATACGTGTTGGTTCGCTTGGATGCGATATGGTCAGATTGGTCTATTTTAACCGATATGATCTGTCACGATCTGGTCTCCCATTCAAATACAACCCGACAGGATTGTCCTGATTGAGCCTACGATTGGTTTCGATCTAACACAAACATTACGATCGGGATTCCCGATCTGGTGCGTGCAGTTACGTTCTGATACGTTCCAATACTGATACCGCGAACCAATGCGGCTGTTGATATCGGGATCAAAAGCGTCCCCTCTTTAAGGTGCGATTGGACCCAAATGGGAATATTATAGTCCAGCTGAAAATGGATTTCATTGTTTCCTTAACTTCTGTAGAGTGATTATAACCCACAACCATTGATGATGGCAAAGGTTGACAGGTTAAGGATGATGACAATATGACCTTTGTAGTATTGTGAATGACGATTACGTTTAATATCATCAGAGAGAAAGCAGCACCTATTCATGGGCCAGCCACAACCTCAGATAGTCCCTCCTTTTATTCAACCTAAAGAAATTAATAGATTATTGAATCAACATGCTCGGCCTCCCCCTCCCTACCCCCCCCCCCCAAAAAAAAACCCCAAAAAACAAAACAAAACAAAAACGCATACACAAGATCAGATTATTGCCCCCTCTTCCCCAGAAAAAGATCAAGAAAAATGTTTTCACCTTCCTTTGAAATACAAGAAAAAAATCAGGAAACTGAAAAAGAGGATTGAATTTTTTTGAATGCTATCATATGTGTTATAATTATACGCTCAATATAAGAAAGCTGTCCGAACTGATAGCACTGCTTAAGTGTTTGATTTCATATTCACATAGTATGTATCATATGCTTTTTTATTTCAAAATGTTGTTATCTCATGGGTATTGAAAGTTTGGTTGGTTTGGCTTGACTTATTGTTTTATTTAACAGTGTTTAACAAAACCGATATATACACAACAGAAAAGTTACTCCCCTAAAATAATGTCACTTTTTAACAACAAAAAAAAGTTTGAAGCAAAATCATTTTGCAGGGGTATTGCTACACTTATTGACTAACTTCTATGTGAAAAATAATGACAGTGATCTTTATACACTGTAGTCATGTATGAGTGACAATTGTTACTTTTCAAAGTCACAAAAGTTACTTTTATGAGGTATGTGAAACATTCTGCTTCCAGTGAATGATTCAGTGGTGTTGTTATTTTATGATTCATGGTGCCACCCCTCCCTTAGTATTCAATATCAAGAGTAGAGTTTTGCAGCTTTTGCTCCATCTTTAAAATTGTACATGCTTACTCAATGAAGACACAACTACTCTTTCTTATGCTCACTCGACATGGGCTGTTAGATCTTGGCTGCATTATCTGACAACAATCCTAAACTAAATTGATTTTGCAGTTTAATGAGAGTTGACACAGCTATTTTCCTCTAAAACACACACACACAAAAAAAAAACCCCAAAACAAATGAAAAGTGTACAATAGATGTAAAGGCATCAAATGATGGATGATGAAACAACTACAGCGATTAATCATTATATACAATACACAAGAAACTGTAACAGAATACTTCACACCCCCCCCCCAAAAAAAAAAAACCAAAAAAAAAACCAAAACAACAACAACAACAACAACAACAACAACAACAACAACAACAACTACTACTAGTATACTTTTAAAAAGTAACCAAATTTGCCTTTGATGTGTGCTCACTCATGCACGATTCAGGAAATCATTCTACTTTTTTGTACTGACGTTAGTCAATACGTGCAGACATACCATTGCCATTTTATTTGTGCTCATTTTTTGTTTTCATTAAAAAAATTAAAAAAATACCCCAAATTGATTACGGGAACTCCTTTTTTTGTGTATGTCTGTGCAATGGTAATATGATAAAAATGATATGATGAAAATATCTAATAATTAATGATACAACTTTCATCCCATAGAATTATAAGCAAAAAAAAAATTATATACTTTACGAATAATGCTAATGAAATGCCTACACAATCATACAATTTACCATTTGAAACTGATAATCTAAAGATGCAGGCTGCCACCTCGCGGAATACAAAATATATACCATCTGGGAGTGAAATAAGGGCGAATGTGCAATATACATATTATATATATATATATATATATATATATATATATAGAGAGAGAGAGAGAGAGAGAGAGAGAGAGAGAGAGAGGGAGAAAGAGCAAAAGGGAAGTGAAAAAGTTGATCCCGATCAACACGATTAAGAAGCACGACTAGATGAGATTTGCTGCGTTTTGATACGATCCAAGACAACCTGATGCGATGACCACGATCAAAAATTGTGTTAATCATAGAAAATTTTTGAACCGTCCAAAAATTTTCGACGATTAATGCAATTGCCACGACTAATCTCAAGATCTGATACAATCTGATACGATCTAATAAGATCACGATTCCTTCACGATTTAGACCACGATTTCAATCGTGGTCTTAATCGTGATAGTGGGAACCCCGCTTAATCCAGACATGAAGAAATGAAGACATTGAGAGAGACTGGGCAGTTCTGTATATTACAGTGTTTGTGAATGTAACATGCACACAATACAATATCGCTGTATCAAAATCAGCATGTAAACTGATATCACAATTGAAATCATAGATAACATACAGTCTATATAATAGCATTCCACAGATTTTATAGTTTCTTACCTTGTGATGCAACAATCACCTTTTCTCCTCTGTAATTCTGTTGCAACAGAAAATAAGATATTTCTTCTTGAGTAATCTACAATGGCCTGTCAATATGGATATTAAAAGACTCTCTGCATCTGTCATCAGCAACAAATAAATGAGTATACCATCTTTCACTAATATTTGAGGGGATGATTTAAATACACATTCTAAGACCTTGAGCATTGTGAAAGCTTTAATGTTTTGTTTAAAAAAAAGTATCCCTCACACAGAAAGAAAAAACAAAACAAAACAGAGAGGGATTAAGAGTTGCTTAAGAACCCTAGCCTAGTTATGGTTAAACAAGATAATGACTCATGCTTGGTTTCATATCCAAAAGAATGTAAACCAATGCAATGTTAGCAGTTTCTGCACAGTGCAACTTACTCTGCAAATCTATTACCCCTTGAGGGTGATGGCAATTTAAAGTAGGCCAAGTTAAGAGATACAAAATATAATCCTTTTTTTTCTTTTCAATGAGCTGGTTCCCCCAGAGTCCATCTCTCTGGCTTTATTCCTCCCTTTGCTGAGTCATTCAACTACCTACTCATTCTATCCTTTTGCTTCTACTAGGAATTTAATGCAGTTATATCATACATTGTAACAACATAGAATCTGCACATTGACAAGAGTCAAATGCTGTACTTCTGAATGACATTATTTCTGTTTCTTCTTGAAAGTGAATGTATAGGCAATGGACAGAATGTTGTTTGTAGACTAGCTTTCTAACATGACCAAATGTGTAACTGCAATGAGATCTATTGTGAGGAAATGATTCAGCAGACTAGGTCCTTTGGATTCATTAAAGACATGTAACACTGCACACTTCACAAAATCTCTCTTTGGTATAACTAAATTTACTTAATGAAATGTCATATGTCATGATAACAAAAATAATGCACTTGCATACTTTAACATCATTCTGCAAAATGTAATATTTGGAGCATATTTTTTAAACATTTAAGGATTTTCTATTGGAGGAAATATCTTGGTGCTTTAACTTTTCCTTGAATCTGCAGAATCCCTATGCTATATACCTCAAAACTGAAATGATTTAGAATCACGAGAGAGCTTTCTCTTTCTTTAGCACATGATTGAAAATGTTCACATTGGCAATTTCTACTAGCTTTTCATCTCTAAATTGCATGTCACACAAACAAACATTGGTATGAAGTGCATCACTTTCCTCAAACTATGGATTCAAGCTATAAGCCTATATGAGTACTATGGGCTCCTGCAAATACATACAGCTGTAGTTACATTACTGACACACAATTTCTCTTCAAGCAGGAGGTAGCCAAAATACTTAGCTTTTGTACTGTCTAAAAGAAAAACAAAACAAGTCCTTGATGAATACAGGCTCTCTTATCAAGGGGATCAATGACTGCTTGATAAGAAACTGTATGTTACATTCCTGTAAAAATTTTAGTCATGGAATGACTGTAATACTCACCGGCATGTAGTTAGCATTGTAGTAATCTGAGTGAGGATCACCACCGGTAGTCTCCAAAACAACTCTGGAATGATCATCTGTACAGGAACCACAAGATATACAGGTTCTATTAGACAATATATTTCTGGCAATGTGTTACAATCTTTACAATACCATCATTGTAGAGTGCAACTCACTGCTATGATAAAGAATGAAGATCTATCTGCTATGATTTTCACCTGATTTCTTTTGGACAAAATATATGTTGAAGACAAATATACCACTTTTCATCATTCAGAAGACAATGCAAACAGTGCAAGAGAAAGTTCATCATAGAAATTCCCATTTCTACCTATACATCTGAATAAAAATGCAGCATGAATGATTTACTCCAAATGTCATTAAATAATCAGGACTGTGCTTGCTGAAATATACATGTATGAGATATACCATTTCCCTTTTGATCACTATTGACAGGCATTATCATCTGAAAGATCAAACAACTCTAGCTGGATGGCATACTGTAGTCGTGTAAAAGGCTCACATGCAATGATGTTCTTGAAGCGATTCTTCGACTTGTTTTGTTCCTTTGATGCTACATCCCATGAATGAAGCTGGCTGCTCTTCAGCAACTGAATGGAAAGAACAAAGCAAAAAGTTTGTTGAGATACAATGTGTAATGTGTTTCACTTTTTGTGCTCTCTCTAAACTCGTCTTGATCACCTCCTTCCTTTCTCTAGGCTCTCTCTTCTTTCTTTTCATTTCTCCTGCTTTCTGAATGTGTGGTTTCTCATTCAAATATATATTTTTATATACATACACATACACACATATATACACACACAGATATCTACACACATGCACACCTACACATTATATAGTTGTCATTGTCTAAACTTTGACTAAAACATACAACAACACTGCTTTAAGGGGATAAATTTATGGTCACATTTCCAAAGTATGCTTTTCCTACCGCTTATATGGGACTAGACTTTGGTTTCAAACAGGATACATTTCTCATCAAATACTGTACAAAAAAAAGGAACCCTGCATAGAATTCATCAAATCAGTTAGTGTAGGATAATGTGTAGCCTTGGATGTTACAAATTCCTGTCCCTACAGTCATGGAAAGTACATCTTCAAAGGAATATTCACTCAAGGATTATTTAGTAGACAACCACCATGTAACCCACTGTGGGTGACAGTATGATGTGGGATCCCCCTTCATGAAAGAAATATGCCCATATAGAGAAACCCCAACAAAGCAATTACGATCAAATTGACATTAAGACTGCAGGAATTAGGTTACAGTTATGAAATTAAGAAGACTTGGGGGTTCTCTGGATGTCATATTGTGCTTAACGTTCATTGACCTTCATTCTTATTGCAGTCAATACATGTATGTTCACTTTTTCTTCTTCAGCATTTGCAATTAAGGACTGTACTGTGGCAAAAGACTTCAATACTACTGGGTAATTCCGTGAGTTGGGGCACAAAGTGTGACATTTTAGCATAACTCAATATTAATTATGCTATACATATATTGTTTATAGGCTTTACATTTGTATTGAGACCATACATTTTCCTGGAAATTTTGTGCCATTTAGACTCAATTTTGATGAAGTTATTAAAACGATATGTAACAGTTTCCTGTAGCATCGTGACGTGTCCATGTAGCATCGTGATAGTTAAAATCTGGTCCTAAAAGACAAATTAATGCAATTAGCTTGACCAAAATTTGATATAATATGCATAATTACTAGATTAGTCAGATAGCTAAATATCTTAACTCTCCTTTCCACAGTTTTACTTTTACAAGAAAATTACACAATGTGTCACTATGCTACGCGGTGTCCACCAAATGTCACGAAAAAGGACACCCAATAGCATCGTGATACATTTTGTAATTTTCTTTTAAAATTAAAACTGTGTACAGGAAATTTGAGATATTTAGCTATCTCATTCATATCTTGTAAATATGCATATTGCATCAAATTTTGGTCAAGCTAATTGCCATAATTTGTCTCTTAGAACCAAATTTTAAAATATCACGATGCTACATGGACACGTCACGATGCGACACTGTTACATATTGTTTAATAACTTCATCAAAATTGAGTCTGAATGGCACAAAATTTCCAGGAAAATGTATGGCCTCAATGCAAATGTAAAGCCTACAAACAATAAATGTATAGCATAATTAATATTGAGTTATGCTGAAATGTATTTTTTAAATATCACGATGCTACATGGACACTGCCCCAACTTCATGGAATCACCCTACTACAAATGAACCATATTTCACACATAAATACATTAGAAGATGTGATTTTCTATACCAGTCCTCTAAATGGTATTCAGGTGCACATGCACATTTTCATGGTTCTAAATGAATTCACTTAATGTGCATGGGTGAGAGATGTTGGTATGTTGGCATGTTTACATAAGTTTGTTCTTGGAAAAATATTAAAAAGGAAACAAAATCTGGCATAGATTTGAGTCTTGCATGGACTACTGTTTCCACATTACAGCATATGTATGTATGCATGTGTGCGTATGTATGTGAGTATGTATACATGTATGAAAATGTATGTATGTAAAACAAGACCTTGAGTCATAGAAAATCATTTAGTATTGAAACAGTAATTCAGATTAATGTTTCAGGTTCAGGCAAATCAGAAACAAAGTTGAGATATACTGTACATGTACATTGGAAATGCTCTTCAAATAGTGTCATTCATGGAGGTCGATGCTAATTCTTTTCTTTTCTTTTTATTTCTTAGGTTTTGATTTATAAACGTGTACCAGCAACTAAACTGTCTTACATCCATTTCAGCAAAATTCTAAAGAAATGTATAGAATTTACCATAAAATGGGTGAGAAAACATTTGCATACATTTGAAGGATGTACCTGATATTCCTGGATGAGCCCATTTCCTTTCTCGGCTTTCTTGCTCTCAATGTATGCCTGGAGCTCATGGACAGGCACGGGGCCAGGAGCTGCGAGATCCTGGTAGATGTTATCATCGTTACTTTCCTCCATCCCTTGTTCATCTAGGTTGTCATGACTACCACTCCATTCCTTACTCCCACTGAGGGAGCCAAGCCCCTTGGAGGCACCTGTCTCTCTGTCCCCACCCCCATCCATCTGATCTTGGAGGTAGAGGGAGTAAGGCTTGGGATTTGGAGGTGGCTTGGGTTTGACTTTAGATGGCTCAATGACTGCCACAGGATTTCCATTGATGTGTTGAGATGTGCTTCGGGGTGCAGGCTTGGGTTTAATCTTTTCCTGAACATCTACACCTTCGTATGCATTCTCATCTGGCACATCAACACTGGTATTTTCATACACAACCACTGGATACAGAGAGGTAAAAATGAATACAAAATAAGCAGCAAGAGATACAATGCAAAAGGACAGTGTGCATTAAATTGATTCTTCTTTGATAAGCTGACAAAAGGGCATATGTAGCAATGTTCTTACGTATGAAAAACTTGCATAGAGGCTTGAATTCTGAACATATCCCTTCAGATCTTGATGTTCATGACTGCTGAGGCATGAATTCTGATGTAGCACACAAAGTAGTGATCCCAAGTGATATGATTTTTCAAGTCTTGCAGAGACTTTGCTCATCTAGTCACATGAAAAAAGGGATACTGGAAAAAAACAGGCATTGGTATTATACACTACAAGGATATCTCAAACAGATATCATTTGTTATTCTAGCTGCAAGACTGATGATGCCTTCAGAGTTGTGTTCAAAGACGTCACTCACCATTTCTTCCATCAAGCTCCTCTTTGTCCTGGTTCCTGTCACTTCTCCTGTCACCTCTCCTTCTACGTAATATTCAGAAACATAAATTGCACACAAAATTACATAATAATTCTTGATACCATAAATATTACATCAGAATTATAAATCATGTATAGCACTTTTTTTTTTTATGTCTGCATGAAAACAATGTTATGTTTGGTCACATGATGCTATATAGACCAATCACTGAGAAGGATATACTGTAGGTAAACACTCTCACACCTTTAATGATTCCAAAGTCTTATGCAGTATAAATCTCTAACCATCAGTGGGTCATAATTTTTCCTTGTCACCAGAAAATAACTAACAAATATTTCACATGTGTCAAGATTCCACTGTTAATGTGGCTGTGTCTTGATCTACATGATGTGTACTACTCAGCTATATGTTGCCAACAAATTGATTCATTTTAATATACAAAATCTATTAAATCACTGTGGTTTTGATTTGCCATACACTTCGTCTAAACATTGCTAGTGTGCATTACACAAAAGACACAAACACACAGGTGAAATTCATGAAAATGATGACATTTCAATGAAATGAGTTGGGTATATAGACATACGTATGTACACTTCATAGACCCACATATTTGCACATAATTGTGTATACATTATCACTATACAGGGGGCTAAACAAAATCTCTGAAATTCAAATAGTTGTCCATTTGCACCTGCACCATTAACAACATAATACCAATTGGGTCCTGTGCTCATCTGAGTATCGCAAGTTCACCTTCTACACATTCTTGTAGACTATTAACCAAGAAGAACATAACAAACTTGGGAAGCTTTGGGGGACCTCCAGGAGGGCATGGTGTCCATTTGTATGTTCTACAGGAGACTCCTGCTATGACGCAGTCCTTGGGACCAGCAGTTTTCTTTCGTTATATCAATATTTTATCATAGCCGAACAAGTATAGTACTTAGTGTACATATATAGAGATGATAATTTATGGACCCAGATTTTACTTCGTTGTATCCAATATTTAGTTATAACCATTTTCATTGTAATGAGAGTGCAATGTATCACACAGGCAAATAGAACTGCCAAGTTTGATGAAAATATGACCTTATTATCATTTTTCAAAACAGAAGATAAAACTAGAAATGTCGCTATGGCGACTGATATGCCTCCGCCATAATGCATGATTCTCCTAATAGGTCTAGATAGTACATGTGGACAATGTGTGATTATATTTTCACATAACTGGCAAAATATTGAAATGACAAGTTTGTCACAAATGTGTTGAAAGTTGAAAGTTGAAAGTTTATTCACTCACAACCCAAACTCTGGGTATCGGAGTCCAATGAAAAACATATAGCACATTATAATATCAATAAATAATAATTGCAAATAACTCTGAAAAGTGTACAAAACAACTAGAAAAAAAAAGAATGAAATGCGATTGATGAAAAGAAAAAAAATGTACAGAAATATACAATATATACACGATATATGGTAAAAAAAAACAACAAAAAACAAACAAACAAAGGGAAATATGACGAGAGAGAGAGAGAGAGGAGAGAGAGAGAAGGGATATGGAGGTGAAGAGGGAGAGTGAGAAGGACACAAGACTGGTGAATTAACAAAAGATATACGAGTGACTTTTGGTTCAGGAAAAAAAAAGAAAAATACAAACAGAAAAAAGAAAAAACGCAAAGACATACGGAAATGAATTCATACGCTAAGTGAACAAGAATGAAGGAAATATGGAGACGGGAACGAGAAGAAGAAGAAGTAGAGAGATGGAAGAAAAAAGGAGGAGAGAGTGAAAAGACAAATAAGTTATATATCAATTGTAAAGAAGGCACAGCCTGTAAAAAAGGCATGTAGTATTTGCAAAAAGGATAAAAAATACTAATAATCTAAACATGTGTCATTATATAATTACAAAACTTGGCTAAATTGGAAAGGACTGTTTTCTTTTGACAATTAAATTATTGATCCATCTTCATAGTGTTTGGGTATTTCCAGTAATATTTTTTAAGTATTTCTTTCGTTGTTCATTAAAGAGTCTACACTGAAATAGGTAGTGAAATTCATCGCCAATTTTCTCTTCATTACAATGGGTACAAAATCTTTCGTTTCTTGGAATCTGATTGTATCTTCCAGAAACAATTGGCAGTTTATGATTAGCGCAACGGAATTCACATAAAATTTTTGCCTGTGAATCATTAAGGTGTCGAAAATACTTTTCAAAATGAAGATCCTGTTTAAAAATTCGATAATTTAAAGATTGAGAATTTTTGTCTACATTACTATGCCACTCTTGTTTGTAAATATCATTTAATCTGGTACCAACTAAACTTTTGAAGCCAGCTAAAGTGAGATGTGATGCTTGGCTGTTCCAAATTGCAGTAAGACCTAAGTTGTTAAATATTTCTTTTATCCTAATTACCCATGTCATCAAATTTTCTTGCCTCGCCGATAAAACATATTGAAAACTAGAAATGTCGCTACGGCGACTGATGCCTCCGCCATAATGCATGATTCTCCCAATAGGTGTATAGTACAATGTCTTGACAATGTGTGATGACAGTTTCACATAACTGGCAAAATATTGAAATAACAGGTTTGTCAGAAATATCTTGAATGTTCACTTTCCACGAACTGGGTTTGCTATAATTGTCTATTAAAGAGTGCAGGTACACATATTTGGGGAATTGAAAATTTTTACTTGACTTCTGACCGACCTCATTATAAGTTTATGCATTGAGTATAATTTTCAAGGTATGAAGAAAGAGTGTAATTACAGTACAAAATATTTTTTTTCATTTAAACCTGACCTTTGACCCTTAACCTTTGACTTTTGACCTTCTGGCTGGAAATTTCCAAGAGAATCTCGATCAAGTAATACATGTACATATATTAAACACTTTTAAAACTAATAATGCAATCATTGCATATACTAGTATGAGGGAAATACAGAAGTAACATTTTGAGGAGTTGACCTTGACCTTTGAACCCCTGACTATTGACCCATGACCCCTAAATTCCCTAGATAATCCCTGCCAGTCAGTACATGCATATGTACCATGTTCCATGAAGATACATTGAACCATTTGCGAGAAAAGTGATATTGCAACATTTTCACCTAACCTTTGACCTTTTGACCTTTGACCTTATGACATGAAACTCTCTCTGGAGAATCCTTACGCAGTAGTACATGTCTACACTAAGTTTCAAGAAAATAAATGCGGGCATTGCATAGATATGGGGGAAATAGCAACATTTTTAGCATTTGACCTTGACCTTTTGACCTTTGACCTCTTGTCAATGTCACTAGAATCTACTCAACTAATTGTCCCATCATACATCATCCTTGGAGCAAGTTTGGTGAAAGCTGCTTCATCCAGTTTTGAGTTATCACATAAACAGATAAATTTTAGGATTTGACCTTGATCTTTGACCTTTGACCTCTGTCCGATTTCACTGAAAAACTAATCAAGTAATTGTCCCATCATACATCATCCTCCAACAAAGTTTGGTGAAATTTGCTCCATACAGTCTTGAGTTATCGTGTAAACGGATACAATTTCATGATTTGACCTTGACCTTTGACCTTTGACCTTTAGCCGATTTCACCCAAAATCATATCAAATCGTTGCCCCATCATACTTCATACTTGGACCAAGTTTGGTAAAATTCCAGTAAATATTACTCAAGTTATCGCGTAAACGAAAGCGGACGGACGTACGTACGTACAGACGTACGGACGTACGTACGGACATACGTACGGACGTACGTACGGACGGACGGACAACCCGAAAACATAATGCCTCCGGCACCACTTCGTGGCGGAGGCATAATTATACAAAACATGCGCTATCTTTGACATATTACTGTTAACCAGTTTAAACCAAAACATTAACATCCGAAGGGTCACTGTTTTTTGTAATCTATCTTTACCTATTTCTCCGTAAACCATACAATTCGGAGTTCGCTTATGTAATCCAAGAAGTTCCTTACAATATCTACAAAAGAAAGTTTCAATTTGGGCGAGGTGTTCAAAACCCCAAATTTCACTGCCGTAAAGCAAAATAGGCATGATCAAATGTTCAAATAGCTCTAGTTTTACGTCGATTGGAAGAAGGAGAGGTAAAATTTTACTTTTCATGGAATACAACGCTCTTTTGGCTTGGGTTACTTGTTTGTTTATAGCTTTCTTAAAATTATCATTATAATTGAACGTCGTTCCTAAGTAAACATAATCATCGCAGACACAAATTTTGTCATCTCCGAAAAGAAAGGTAGGAGCTGTTCTAGCTTTTCCACGGGAAAAAATAACTGTCTTAGTCTTAGCAGTATTAACGGTCAGATGCCACAATTGGCAATAAGTCAAATAAAGCATCAAGAGCTAACTGGAGTTCCTCAGCATTTTCAGCCAACACAATCGTATCATCTGCATATAGTAATGTGAATAAATCAACACACATATTCACTTCTTCGGTAGAACACGTTTCATTGATACCTGACGAAAGAGAATCCAGGCCAGGGTATCTCAGAGACAGAAATGATGAAAAATCGTTTAAATACAACGAAAATAAAATTGGTGATAAATTCTCGCCTTGTTTTACACCTATGTTACTCTTTAAAAAAATCTGATTTAGAATTGTTATAAAAAACGCAGGATTTTGACTTTCTATAGATATCCTTAACGACCCGGAGTAATTTACCATTAATTCCATGGTCAAACAATTTCAACCACAGTGAAGATCTATCAACCAAATCGAATGCTTTTTTGTAATCAACAAAAGCTGTATACACCCTTTTCCTTCTCTGTAAATAAAAATCAAGAATAGCATGTAATGAAAATACATGGTCCATAGTTGAATATCCGCATCTAAAACCAGCTTGTTCCTCTCCTATCAGGCATTGTGATTCTACAAACAAAGTTACTCTATCATTTAATACTGCCGTGCATAGCTTCCCAACACAGCTCTCAATAATGTAATACCTCTGTAGTTGTCAACACAATCTCGTGAGCCCTTCCCTTTATACAATGGTTTTATCAAACCGTTTACCCAATCTGTTGGGACAATGCCACTGTCGAATACAAGGTTAAACAATTTGGTTATCAACTTGACCAAATTTTTTGAACTATTCTTCAGAAGTTCATTCAAAATCAAATCAAGGCCTGGTGCCTTGTTATTCTTAAGTCGTTTCATTTGATTGACAACTTCCGATATTTCAATCTCTCTGTCTAATTCTTCATTTGACATATCATTAAGCAGTGCTTCAATACCAGCATCATAAGATCGTACGTTACCACTACCCAAACTTTTAAAATGATCATAAAAATCATGCGATGATAGTTCTTGAGATGTTTCACAGTATCTATTCTTCCTATTAATCAGTTTCCAATAATCTTTCGGATTTGAACTTTTTAAATTCCTTAACGCTGAATTAAGTTGCCAGGTATGATTTCGCTTCTTTAAACGGATAACATTTTTGTACAGTTTACTTTTACGTTACATTTCACTCTCACTACGATCAGTTTTAGTTCGACGGAAGACATTTCTTGCTCATATAAAATCTTTTCTTGCATCAGAACATTCCTTATCAAACCAAGGATCTGCGTGAAATTTGTTTCGGCGTACCTTGAAATTCTTTGCTTTTGACTCAATAACCATATTACACGCATCTGCAGCATCTAAATAGATATTACGAAGATTACCAGCGATCTTATCAATTTCACTTTGAGAGATGTTTCCTTTAGTAAGTGTCTCTATGTAATCTATTGATGCAAGTATTTCTGCATCATCAAAATTTTGAACGAACATATTTCTTTTCTTATCCTCCCATTTGATCTTGATTGACTTTTCATCATTACAATTATCTACGTCTGTTCTAAAAATCTTTCTACAGCATGAGCAAATTTATTGACAATTTCGAGTGAAATCGGACAGTGTTTGTCTGATAGAAATTTATCAAAAGTACCGATGGAGAAATTTTCAATTTTTGTGAACACTTCGGGAGATGCCAAAGCATAATCAACAGTACTGGCACTGCCACATGTTAAACGACCAATACCGAAATCATCACCGAATCTGCCATTCACTATATGTATATCCATATTTTTGCAAAGATCTAATAATCTATGACCGTTATTATTAACATGACGATCATTGTTGAACCTTTTAGTACAAATACCAAGCAATTCAAGTTCAGATTGAGAATCAGTTATATTCTCGGATATGAATGACAAACCAATTTCATTTTGAATCTCATCTTCCACTGTAAGAAAATCACCAAGTATCCCTGTTCTGGCATTGAAGTCTCCTACCAACAAAAACAGGAGATCGTATTTAGCCCGCAGAGTGGTACAATCATTCAAGATTATGTCAAAAATATCGTCAGTATAGTACTTTGACCCTTCATGCCGAATATACACTGAGCCAATCAAAATAGAGAATCCAGAAAAGTCAAGTTTAATCCACAAAATAGAATCAGACTGAATGTTCACCTTCCTTGACCTTGCTGATTGGATGAATAGGAGAACATGTATTTGGGGATTTAAGGACTTTAACTTGACTTTGACCCATTCATACATTTATGCATTGAGTAATTTTCATGGTACCGGTATGGAGAAAAAGTGCAACTTCTGTACTGAATAGTAAATTGTTACCATGTTCATCTGGCCTTTGACCCTAAAATTCATAAGATAATCACTTTCAGGTAGAACATGCATAAATATGCAGTAAGTTTCACGATAAATTGAGCCACTTCCGAAATATGGAGGAAAAAGTTAGTTCAGCACTTTCACTTGATCTTTGACCTTTTGACCTTTAAGGAAAAAAAAAGAAAAAAAACTCTCAAGAGAATTTCTATTAGGTTACACATGCATACACCAAGTGTAAAAAAAAAATAGTAATCCTGCTGGCATTGCATGAACATGAGGGAAATAGTAAAATTTTGAAGTGTTGCACTTGACCTTTGACCCCTGACCTTTGACCCCATGAACCCTACATTCTCTAGATAATCACTGCCAGTCAGTACATGTATATACTATGTTCCATGAAGATACCTTGAACAATTTTCCCATTTACAGAGAAAAAAAAAGAAGTTTTCATACTTTTACTCGACCTTTTGACCTTTGACCTTTGACCTCATGACCCAAACTTTCACCAGAGAATCTAAATTGGGTAATACATGTATACACTCAGTTTCAAGAAAATATCTTCAGGCATTGCATAGATATGGTGGAAATAGTGAAATTTTATGTACTAGTCAATGTACCCGTGGAGTGCCAGAAATCCTCTATGGGTCTACGGAGGTCAAATAACACTTTGCGCTACTCCTTGGTCCGATCTTGGCCAAACTTGCTCATCTTGTTATTTATATTTGGTTTTTGAATAAAATTGAATTGAATTTAATTGGATTAAACTATTAAATAAAAATCACCTATGATGACCCATGATGATGAACTTGCTTGAAGCATAAGTAGGCGTACACCAGGGAATCCCCATATAAGTAGGCCCAGTGCCGTATATTAAGAGAGTCTGGCCAAGTCGGTTTTTGGCTTATGTGTTTTGAAGCCTGTGATTGGTCAAAAGCTGGTCCCGTGATCTACAGGCGCCATGTCGTTACTGAAGTGCGCTCATATGCAGTGCCCATTGTTAACTACCCCTTATTTGGCTTGGTTATTTTGTTACGTCTGAGCGTACACGCTAACCCTGTAACGCGTAATACGCGCGGTAATGACATGGCGTCCAAATTAGCAGTTGGCCAGACTCTCTTTATATACGGCACTGAGTAGGCAGCCCTACATAGCACCCTCTATTGGGTGTCTGATTATATTTTTGGGGGAATCCCCATATGAGTAGGCCTACATAGCACCCTCTATCGGGTGTCTGACTGCAGTTGACGAAAATTAGAAGTTATTTGACCTTTGACCCCAGTGACCTTGACCTTTCCAAAAATGAACCCCGAAACGGTAATTTCGCGGTCAACCTGCATCCACCCACTAAGTTTGATGGAGATCGGACCAAGGACCTGGGAGGAGTAGAGGAACAAACAGACAAACAGACAAACAGACAGACAAACGTTGCTCGAATTATAGTATGATTTGACCTTGACCTTTTGACCTTTGACCTTCAGCACGTGCACCCAAAAGTTGATAGGCACAACTTCACCCCCTAATACACATACATGCCAAGTTTCATTAGGATACCTCAACAGCTTTTGATAGTTACCTTGTCCACAAAATTCATTACGGACGGACGGAAAGACGGACAGACGGACGGAAGGACGGACGGACGGACAACCCGAAAACATAATGCCTCCGGCACCATTTCGTGGCGGAGGCATAAAAATGTGACAACTTGCCTCAATTTGGTCTTGGCCCCTACATCTGTCAACTTGAAAGTACTCTTACTAATATATTTGATGAAGGCATAGAAAAGATTTCTAATTTGGGGGCTAGGGGGCATATAGTGCCTTTTTGTACAAATATATTTATCATTCTAGCAATAATTCTTGCCAACTTTGGTGAAAAGTTGCTGATGCTTTTTCAAGCAAAATATGAAGCTGGGGGCATTCACGGATCTGTCACATGAAAAAAATTGCAACTATATTCACCAGTGCAATAATTCATAGAATTCTCTTAGCTCAATCACTCCTGGTTGTAGAGAAGATTTTTAAAGATATTTGAATTTCTGGGCTGTGAGGCCCCAAGGTGGCATGGTGACTACTTGAACAAATGGAGATTGATCACCCCATGGGATGTTATACCTGCCACTTTTGTTTAAAACCTGTCATGACGTTTTCAAGAATAAGCTGAAATTGTGAGAAAGATTACACACACAGGATAACGCACAACGGACACCAGATGATGAATGATCACATCAACCCAGAAAGTGTTTGTACTCAGTCTGATTTCTATGAAAGATTACTGACATGTTATATATCACAACAGCAAGATATGGGTATTGGTTTCCAATGCTCCTAAAAAATGTAAACATACCTTCTGTAGAAAATGAAACCCACAACGAGACCTACGATAATAAGGATGATGAGAACACCAGCAACACCACCAGCTATAGCACCAATTGCAGATGGCGGGTCTGTAACACAGAGAGTACAGAGAGATGTGATGGAGGACCAATTATACAATGTGTACACACATTTAAGTACATGTTGTTGCAGGTGAGTTTGTACAAAGGGTATTATGTACACATTTATATGTTACAGTATGAACACTTTCCATGCATATCCATATGGAGGAGTGTTTTTGTGTGTGTGTGTGTGTGTTTGTGTCTGTATGTGCGTGTGGGTGTGTGGGTGTGCAAACAGACACAACACAAAGACAGACATATACACAAATAAAAAAAAAGACAGTTTAGTCTTGACATATTGCAAATGATGCCTCACAGTTTTTCCACTGTGAATACAAGCGATCATGGCAATCCAACATTGTAATATGAGATTGATAAATTCATAAAGCTGCAGAAATTTGCAACATATTTTCCTTGCTACAATTTCACAAACAAAGTGTCAAAATTGCAAAAACAACAACAAATCTCTATGAAATCAGGAATAGCCACATGCTAATTCCTATAAATCTCCTTCATACTTAATCATTAGGAAGGGGGAATAATGATTCGTGCCCTGTTTGAAATGACCAGAAAATTTTGATAGTCATTTGATAATGGTTCCTTTTTAATTCAGCAATTTGTCATGTTGCTAATTGCTATCTGTCCAACTGTCCACATCCAACATATGTAAATCAGCTCAACTGCAATAATACAATAGAGATCAGTCCCACAGAAGGTTTTCAAACTTACTGTTTGTTTCACCAGTAGCTTCAGAGGACCAGTCACTTTCACCAGCACCATTGATGGTACGAACCTTTGAATGAAAATGATGCAGCAAAAAGAAAGTGTATACGTACATGTATATACACAACTGCATAAGAGATATGAAGAGTCATAAGCAGTCAAATCTCTCTCCTTATGTTGTTAAATGTAACCTAATGAAAATCATTTATGTTGTAGTGATGTCATCATCTTTGTCACAATTCCTCATTACAGTAAAATGGTATTCCAGGAGGGCTACTCATTAATATGCTCTCCTTGGCAAACATACATTTGAAAAGAAAAAAAGAGAAACATATCGTTGTGTATATTCCTGTTGATGTTCAAAAATACTAGCAGAGCATGATATGGGAAATGCAGATATCTATTGATGTATCATGCATTTCACCTGCAACTGCGCTGCACTAAAGGAACATTCAGCTATTTCCATTAGAACTACAACAGCAACATATAAAATGTTTCACCTAAGATTTTTCCTGACAGATACAGGTAATTCCAGAAATGAAAGTTGGGAAAACATACTAAGTCATAGTTCGTTATCAAGTGGTTATCATCAGGCCCAATGTCAAAAGGTATCTGCACCTATACTTTACGGTGACAGTGATAGTTGATGAGTGCAATTTCAATCATCTAAAAGTACACTTAAATAACTCATTAAAGGCCGTGTCACACCTTTCCGGGCAAGCTATGCGGGCTTGTGGCGAGAAGGTAGTTTCCAGCACTTAGAAGATTTTCAGTGGGCGAACAAGAATGTTTGCAATTTTCATTCATGCCTTGTCATACTGTATCTGAGGAAGTTTTGTGGCTTGACTTGCGGGGAAACAAAATTGCTCCCCGGAGCTCTCCGCAGTTGGTCCGCACCTGACAGTCGCTAGCGCGTATCTCGCCTGTAGTTGCCCGGAGGTGCTCACGCAAGTCCGATTTAACCGCAGTCAAGTTTTGAGCATGACCAAAACTTTTTCCGGGTGAGTTACGGGGATGCCCGGAGAGGTCCACGCAGAACGCCAGTAGGAGGCCCTCAGCAGCAGCACTTCCCAGGCAACTCCCATGCAGGTACTTCGCAGTCCCCATATGCAGCCTAGATAATGACATTCCGTGGGACTTTGCCATTCCATCAAAAGAATTCCTTCACTGAGTTGTCAGCTCCCACGCGACTGGTTCAAAGGACACACAGTATACCCACAAGTAGAATAAAGTAGAACGCGTCCAGCAAGTAAGACACATCCACTGACTCGCCCATATCCTTGTTCGCCCTCAGAAATTGCAGGTATGCTGGAAAATCCCTACACGCAACAAGCCTGCGTAGCTTGCCCGGAAAGGTGTGACAGGGCCTAAACGTGGTTGCGGGTAAAAAGATTTGCGTGCACACCTCCGGGTGACTACGGGTGAGATACGTGCTAGGTACTGTCATGTGCGGCTCATTCCAGGGACCTCCGGGTAGTGAAAATTGTTCTTTGCAAGTCGCACACAAGGCTTGCCCAGAAGGGTGTGACACGGCCTTAAGGAAAGTTAAGGAGATCATGGGAAAAAGAAATGGCAGGGAAACATGCAGTATATACATACCTGTATTGAATACATACTTCCAGCTAAGAGGTCAAGAATTGAGTACATCACATCAAACTCTGTTTCATCAACTGGGATCACAGTGTAATCACTGTCTATTTCGGGTGCTGTACGACGATACCGCAGATTGTAGGCCATAATTGCTCCATTAAGGTGTTTAGGAATGGCTGCAGACCATGTTACAGTGAGGGAATCCTGGCTATTGTCTGATATTGCTACATTAACAGGTGAGGGTGGAGCTGGTAAAAAGAACAGACACAATGGAATTTCAAATGCATTTTGTACAAAAAACATATTCAGCAATATGTACATACATATATTATATATATATATATATATATATATATATATATATATATATATATATATATATATATATATATATATATACATATACATACATATACAGCGAATTTATAAGTAATATATATATATATATATATATATATATATATATATATATATATATATACACATATATATATACATATACAGTGTATTTGTTTTCATTGTTCTGTACATATACATTTGTAGTGTAGTTGTAAGTAGATGTGTAAATAAGTTCCAAAGCATGAAAGTTAAAAAACATTTCCACTAAAAGTACTCCAACCAACATCTGACAAGCCTTTCATCAATGACCTAAGCAAAGACCAGCTCTGGGATAAATACTGTATGTTAATAAGCATGCTGCAATAGTAGGGTACATAAAAACCTTAATTTACTGGTGATCTAAAATGAATAAGATATTCCAAAATATGTGTCATGTTTTCAATACCATACATTAATACATAGTTCCTAGTATTCTAGTGTTGACAATGTGGTTAGTGTTTGTTGATGTCAGTAAAATAATCTAAACTGGAATGCCTTAAGAAAAGAATACAGAAACATGAACTTCCTACTATCAATGTTTTTTGTTGTTGTATCTAAACAGGATGTAGCAACTGGCAGCTGGTCTGAAACCTAAATTGTACATTGAAAGTCATTTCAGCACTGACTCAACACACATTCAGGCTTGAACATGAGATATGCTATGTAAGAGAAAGGCAAGTACATGTATGATGACTTATCTTATTTCCTGCACTAGGTTAATCTGAAAATGAATACTATAATATTTTATCAATCTGATTAATACATCAAAATAAGAAAGAGATTCATGCAATAAAGACTCAAATCAGGACAGCCAACCAAGCAATCCGCTTTGACCACAGAACACATTGAAAGCACTGTCTGCATATTGCAAGTACAGATATGATAGTTCACACAACTTTGGACATCACATGACTATCAACAATTTGCATGTGTAATACAGTTGTACAAGCAGGGTCTACAGATTAAACTTTGTCACTACAGCATTTACCTCATCATATTCCAACTATAAATCAGTTGTACTACATCGACATAAAAATAGAAATTTATTTTAATAAGTATTCAAGTGGCTTCTATATAAACATGTGAGACATGTGCTTTGTTACCTCCGCCAAGGGAGGAGGTTTAGTGTTTTCGTTACCGTTGGTTTGTTTGTTTGCTAGTTAGTTTGTCTGTGTGCAAAACAACTCAAAGAGTAGGATAACGGATTTAGATGAAACCTGCAGGAAAGTTTAGAATGATACAAGTAACAGATGATTAAATTTTGGTAGTGATCCAAGAATTTTTGGGGAAATTATGAAGGATTTTCTCTTTTTTTTTTTTAATAAATCGGGCGACTTTCAGCACACAATGCTACAAGTACGTATGAGTGGAAATCACTGATCTCTACGGAAAAACAAGATCAGTGGTGGAAATGAGCTGCAAGCTTGGCGGAGGTCTGCGCTCTCAGAGTGCTTCTCTATAGTTACTTATAATAAAGAACACTCAGTGCTACAAGGTCTATTAATATACACTGTTAGTAGTGTTTGTCTACTCTAATACAATGAGCAGTGAAATTGTTGGAAAGCATATCACATATAATAAGACTATAAACATGTCTTACTTTCTTCCAGTGTTCTCACGATCATCTCACTGCTTGGATCACTTTCTGAATCTTTGTTGGCAGCAGTCACTGTGATGGTGTACTCTAGATATGGTTCTAGGTCTGTCAGGATGACCTCAGTACTAGGAAATGTTTCTGGTGATTTAGATCCAGAAAAGCCTAAGATTTCTGTTGTGAAGTGGACTAAATAGTTGGTAAAGCCACTTCTACACTCTGCTCTTCCACTGGGTGGTGCCTGGAAAAGAATTCATGGGATCAAATCAGTAGGAAAGGGTTATGAGGCAGATTGAAGCAAACTCTCACATGAAAGGAAAATGGTATATGACTATAAAAGTGACTGCCTGACAATGTAGGTCTCAGAGAGAGAGAGAGAGAGAGGGGGGGGGGAATGTTTTATTGATATTCAAGGGAATAACAATTTTAGTCAATCAAGTCCACTCAATCATAAATATAATCTAAGTAATTTAAAAATTTTGGGACAAACTAAGATTCCACTTTTTTCTTTGACCCCTCCAATTTCCTCTCCTCCCATGTAATACATGGAGAGAGAAATTATAACCTTCAATACATGTGACAGAATATGCTTTGAGATGAAGTGTACTTTTCTTTATGGTAGATCTCTTGACTATTAAAAGAGATGGGATACCACTGTAAGTGCCTAAGAACTGTGGGTGAGAAGCTCCCCTCACCATCTTAATGGTACAACCTCCTTGAGTTGTCCAACTACCACTTGGTAACATCTCAAGGGTCCAACAAACTAATATGATTTAAAATCCATTATCCTTAAATTTAATATCCAAAGAGAGATACTTTACAGCGTTTCTCTTCTGCCCGAGAGGCCTTGCCCCAAACCACCACGGAAACCATGAGGAACATTTGTGAATACACTGCATTCCATGCAGTCCTATCAAGATTATTCTAGCTATAATGGATTCTGTAGGAAATGATGACAGGGCAAAATTTTGGCAAAGAAGGATATCCCCTGTACCGCTACTGAAACTTGTTGCCCAATAAGACTGCCACAGCCACTGTCTGACTCTTCTTCACTTTTAGAGTATCTACTAAAGGGGCATAGTCCCGGTAGTGTAGATGGCGCTGTTGATGATACTGCCGATCATCGTTAGCATTGATACGAAGATTACCGAAGTTGAGCTGTCATCAAGAGTAAAGTGCGTAGGTGTTGCTAAGTTGCTTTTTGCTTTTGTTGCTTTTGTTGTCTTCTTTGCGCATCGCGCAGTCTGTAGTAATGCCAGGGTGCGTGCATTATGTGCTTGTTATTGTGACATCACAAAAGAAATTTGCTAAAGCTGTCATCCCCCTCAGCCGATTCATGAGCCGAACTGTGATCGGACCACTGACTACAGTGAATCGGACTTCTTCGGACTCGGGAAAGTGGGCCAAAGCGTAAGCGCCAAAGAGAAGTCGATAGCGTAGGTCTCTATAGGAAACCAGCGCCGTGCGCCCGCGTACGCATTTGACTAAAACACCGGGACCATGCACCTTTAAAATAAAAGACAGAGACATTGGGGGGGGGGGGGGGGGTTAACTATGTATGTGCCATGTTTGCATGCCTGACTCAGTCGACACGGTACCAAGTTCGCTTATTTTGCTCAAGCGTACATCCTACCAAAACTGATCTCCAAATAACACAGTACAATAAAAGCTTCAGTCGCGATTGCCTTCATCTCCCTCTAGCTTGCATTGCGTGGTGACTGAATGTCAAGCAGTGTCCCTTAGAGGTTTTTCATGTCAGTTTTAATTTTCTGTCATGGTTGTGTGTGCAATGTGCAAATGTTATGACCTGAACAATAGTGTAGCTACTAGCTGTTTAAAAAACACAATGATTATTATTGATTTGTCATAAAATTTACAACGTATGGCAGAGCTTGGAATTTTCCCTAAAACCGTGTTCATTGCATGTGTAGCATAAATATTTTGGTACACTGTAAATAGCTACATGGCTCTGAAAAACAGAATGTTTTCCCAAAGCATGTCCGAGTTGCACAAATTTCTGATTTTTTTTTTTCTTTCGATTCTCTAATCTAGGGAGTCTGGAGTTCCCTGGGGGTCTCCATGAAAGTAGGGCATGGTGACCATTGGTACAAAATCCTACCATCCAAACAATAACGCTGGCCAAGTTTGGTAGCAAATTGGCCAATGTGTTTTTGAGAAGAAGATGTAAATGTGAAAATTGGGCCAAAATCTGGAATCCCAATTGAACAATTTTGCATCCATACTCTTAAAATTCAATTGCAGGTAGTTGAACAAAAAATGTACAAATTACACGCAATGCAGGACAAAAAATTGCATTAGCTCAGTTGAGTCCTTGGCTTTATAAGCAACTATGACAGTATGACCTTTAATGCTGACACAAAACTACACTTAAACTAGACTTCCTACTCACAGCACATACAGATGTGATTTATCCTAGGCTTATTACTTTATTGTTGCTTGCTTTTAAGTACAAAGGTACAGTATAAACCACATACCTGCCATGTCACATTGATTTGTCCAGGAGCATTTGGGGTTGCAGAGACAATGGTTGGGGAGGCACTGGGACCTGAACACAAATGGACAGAGAAAATGATCATCTTGTGACATATACACAACTTCTGCCATGATTCAAAGAAGTCTATAGTGATGGATTAAACATTCATTCAAATATCCTTTTTCCTCTCTAATTTTTCCTATTTGCTTGCAATACCATCAGTTTACTGCATAGGACACATCAGTGCACATCTGCCAAAAGAATAGGCTCATTGAAAACATATATCAATGGAATTAAAATATCAATGATTGTTGAACTAGTGATAAACAATACAAAGTGGGGCCTGGGCTTCCGGAACACAGTCTGAATTTGGTTGACAGAATCAACTGTTTATCTTGTATAAATGCCTACGATACAGACGATTTCCTTGTTGTATCATGACCAGTTTGAGACACGCAGAATTATACTGATTCTACAGAATGAGAGATTTTCTTTTTTTAATGAACATAGTTTCATTCAGTTATCATGTCATTTATTTCATATTTCACAACAAAGATATAAAAGTAATGGGATAATGATATACCATGACCACTAATTTAATGTGCCCATCATCCTATATGACATGGCTTTGATAAACATGCCATTGTAATGCTTTAGAGCATTAAAAGGGGGATGGGGGCTATTGAAACTATCTTCATTGTACTACAAATCCATTCACAATTTTCTCAACCAAGATATCAAACAATTACTTTGCAGGAGAAGTTATAGTGCAGACAGAAACAAAATGTTTGAAACCTTGTCTTTTTCAGCCATAAATGAAGACCACATTAAAAGAAGAGTATGTCATTTGTTATACGCAGAGGGGCACATTGGGAAGCAATTTGCCCATTTTGCCAGCCCATGAGGTTTCACTTTCAAAAGACTTAGTTGCCTTGCTGAGGTCAGTTTATTTTGGGAGTATTTTTTTCCTTCAGCTTTTATGCTTCCTGTCTCAAGCTTACCCTTGACTGCACTTGATTATCTATGAGTTAACATTAGACAGCTAGGTTCCATGGTAGGAGATTTCACCCTAACTAGGCTGGTGGGGAGAGGGCTCGGTGGCCCCCCTCGACATTTTGCGTGATGCATCGCCATTGCAACAAGCTATCGCTGCGATGTTTCATAACTTTTTTCTTTTGAGTCTCCTGCATCTTTGGACATCAAATTTGCGACTCGTGGTATGCAGTTCCAAAGTTACGCATAAATAAGTATATGCATGTCAGCCAAAAATTGCTCAAAAACATGAATTCACGTACTGTAAAAGTGGAAATTTTCGCAGTGTTGACATTTTCGCGCATTTCGCGCAACCAGAAGCTGGCGCGAAAATAAAAGCACGTCGAGAATATTTTTGCATGCCATATGTTCCAGTACTTGATGTCTTGATTCCGCGAAAGTGTTTTTACACGGCCACGTGCGAAAAATTAGTCACGCGAAAATATCCACTTTTACTGTTAACAGTATAATTACAATGCAAACTGCTTACCGGCAAATTTAATAAATGCTTGATTATTTGGGGTTTCATTGATTAAAAATCAATTAATAACCTTTCTTAATAACCTATTTTCATGCTTGGAACAATGTCACGGACAAAAAAAAAAGCAATGAAAGGCCCCCCTCGGCTCTATTATCTACCGATTAAATAGCCCGGCCTCGTTAGGGTTTAGGACATGGCAATGTTACATGCACTTATACACTTTGTATGCATTATATGCATGCTCTTTGATTAAACATTTCAATGTGTCCCATTTTGTCATTTAAAAGTAGACTATTAGTGGGAGGGGTTGTATTACACTGGAGATATTTATGTTGTCACACTTCAGGCAGGGCTTAACATTGGCGATGTCCCTGTGGCCCGGGGCAACTAAAATTGTATGCTACATTTGTAGGGCAACTAAAATTGTATGCTGGGTCACCAAACTTCAAAAAAGCATTCCTTAAGATGGCCTGATAGGGTAAATTAGATTAAAAATAGATTGCTATGTTTCCTTTTATGTAAGGCCACTACATTTCTTTTTGGCCCATCAAAATTTAAAATTCATTGACTTCAGTGGCCAAAATGGGTCATCAGAAACAAAGGTTGGTGTCAAGCCTGCTTTTAGTGTGTTGTTCTGTTTTCCATTTAAACTGAATATCAGAATATTTCCCATTGATCACAATTTATTACTTGCCAGCACACCTTCTATTTGCATATGGGAAAGGCAGGAATGTCATAATTACAGTGTAGCTTTTTCATACAATCACATTATGTTCATTTTGCTTGCAGATATTGATTTACATAAACCACCATTGCTGCAACGGCACTATCCAACTGCAAATTTAGAAAATTGTAATGCATAAGACAAATCAAGAAATGTATCAAAATTGGACAATTATAATAAAACAAAAGATTCAGAAAAAAAACCCTCCATTTTTCTTATATTGAATGCATGATTGACATCTGTCCTCAGAAAACTAATTTCCATACAGATATGCATTTTCAGATTAAAAAAGTATATATTGTAAAAACGAATGCATACAAGTTAACATTTTGCACATCAGGGGCCTCTGCAAAAATAGCCCATATCATTAAGTAGTATTAATGAAAAACAATAAACACCACATTTTCTGTTAAGCCAAATTTTAATTTTCAGAGCCAAGTGGTGGGGGTAGGAAGAGGTTTGGGAAGATGGACAGAGATATCAATCAGAATCTCACTAGATCAAACATCCTGGTGGAGACACTGGGCATACATAGATGTAAAATCAGTACAGCACTATATCTTGTTATCTCTATACATTTAAAAATGTTATTAATACACAAGAAACTACAATGTACGGTACATAATAAAAACTGTGTTATCTAAATAGTGCTTATAAATTAACATGAAAATCATAAGATTTCTGACTAAAAGATCTTACTTGCACATTTGGTTGCTGTTAAGAATGCATTGGATCTGGGTCCTGTACCTCCTGGACCCTCCCTGACCGCTGCTACACTGACCTCATAGTCAGTGTCTGGATCTAGACCATCTACTGTAGCAGATGTCATGGAGGCTGCTACTATTTGTCCATCATTCCAGCTTTCATTAGGAATCCTGTAATAGGTGATGTATTCTGTTACAGGTGGGTCTCCAATATCAGTCTGCTCATTCCAAGCTATCCACTCCATGGTAAGAGAGCTGGATGTTGATGCAGTCACTGTTGGGGCAGCTTCAAGTACAGGCAGGACTGTGAAAGACATCACCATAAAAATAACAAAAAGCATTTAAACAAAAACCTAATCTTAAGAAGTCTGTATGTAATGGCAGAAGGCATAATGAGAGAAAAAAGTGTAAATATAGGACTACACTTGCTTTAATGGAATTTAACATTATACTGGGACTCTGGTATCAAAATGAAATCCTGAAAGTCACGTGTATGTATAATATACACACATCTCATGATTTTCTTTTCCCTTCTGAGCTGGGAATTGAGTCAAAAGTTATTGTGAATTCAAATGTATTCAGGTAACATTCAAATTTCATATACTGATCATGACCATGAATCCAAAGAATAAAGGGTGAAAAGTTTTGAAGTTGACTTTGGAGATGACAGAATTGAGTGTTCACCCTTACATGTTTGCTCTTCTTTTTTTTTTTTTTTTTGCACATCTGATATCGTTACGGGGGTCCCACATAATGCTTCATTTATCCATTGCAGTCACAATGTTATAACAATTTGATGTGATAATATTTTCTGTTTTAAAAAAACAAACAAACATTCACACACACACACAAAACAAAACTGAAGAAATACATTGAGGGTAAAAAGATACTGATGAAAATTATGAATAGTCAACGTTAAAAGCCTGCATAAATCATTCTTATTCATACATGAGCGTTACTTGCCTGATTTGCCTGATAACCAAATTTCAATAAACTTTCATCAATGTCAACTTCAATCAACATTTCATTCATATTAGCATCAGATTAGTTGATCAGTTAGTCATGAAATCATTTGCTATTATCTGCACCATGCACTTCAAAATTTCAAGAAATTAAATCCTGAGACACTGCAAATTAAGTAAACATTGTGCATGTCTTGTGATTTGATATAAATGAAAAATGAACAAAATAAGATATTCTAAGAATGCATCATATTCTTATTCTTATGAAATTTTCATGTGCACAGGTCCAATTTTTCATAAGCACTACTGGAAAAACTCCAATGTCCCATGCAGTCTACTCATTGTATTTAAACAGCAAGAAGTGTTCACTGTTTTCCTAAAAGGACTTTTTTTTTTCAGTGGCAGAAGTTTGCCCCAACCTTGTGACTCTTAGTGTGGCAGCCTTCTCTCCCCTTCCCACTTTAGCTCTACCAATTTCCTTAGTTTAACCTTTTCTTTATTTCTGTTCTTCATAGCTTCTAGGAAGGTATAGGCTCATGCCTGGTAGACTAGGACTATCTTGTACCATAATTTGGTAGGTTACCACTGTCACCATGCTATGCAAGAAAAGAAGGCCTCAGCATAACAGTGAATACACAGACATGCAAGATTAAGCAGAACTTGAGAATATTCATTGCATCTAAAGTGTTATGACTAGTTAGTCATGTATTCTTATGAATCATCATTAGTATGACACCACAAATGCAAGTCCAAATTTTGGAAGCACAATTTATACTCCTGATTTCATCTTTACTCTACAGGCATCTTAATCAGAACAAGGAATGACATATGAAGAAAGTTTGCTTCAAATTTATCAAATGGGGGGGGGGGGGAGGGATCAAATATGTTTATATCATACAGAAGATCTACATAATGCATTTTCATTTCTTCACTGTAACCCTTCAATTTTCACTGCAGTTTTCATAGGTCACTGGTCACCTTCCCCATTAAGCTTTTGAAGCTCTCCTACACCATCAATGAACAACTTTTGGTTCCAACCACCACCCACCCTCCAATAAAAGGAATATATCCCACAGGAACATGGATTCAGCAGCTCTGAATCCACCATAAGAATTGAAGGTAAGCAAATACTTGTGTGTGTGTGTATGTGTGTGTGTGTGTGTGTGTGTGTGTGTGTGGAGGAAACAGTGGTCCCTGCAAGTCTGTAATCCCATGACAGATCCTTTCCAAATCTGAATAATACACTGTATAATCTCCACGTCTATTTATTTTTTATTTTTTAGAGAAGATAAAAAAAAAATCAAGTTTTGTTTTCTCATTTGGTTCCCTCCCAATATAAACATTTAATCCACTCTTGGCAACCTTAAGGGATTCAAAATGGAACACTCCTTACATAATGTTCTATTTTTGTCATCAGATATCTACATATCTGGCTCTTGAGAAAAAGAATTGTGCATCTCTGCTTTTTGCATATTAGAGTCCTTGGAGACACTAGTGGTTACAGTATCCAAATTGAGAAGTTGACACCATGTTCTAAATTTGGCTGAATTCCACCTAGATGCCTTCTCAAATTGACGAGAAAAATTGTAATTCTCCTCTTCTCATTTTTCCTCACCTCTACTCTTTAGGCCCATTTGGGGAAATGATATATACCTTGTGAACACCCACAGCTTTTATGGTGTACCAATCAGATCATTTACGGGCTGCAAACTTAATCTTATCAGCATCTGGCTCACTAAAGCAGAAACATGCAGTTTTAAAATTTGATTTGCTTTGACCTGGTCTATTGGCGGGTTATTTATCCATTTGAAAAACTTGAAATACATGTACTTAACTGGGGGGTGATTGTGGAGTACGATTGAACTAGATTTTCCTTTGCAGATGAAAAAGATCAAGTTTTGAAAATTGTAGTAAGTTCTGAAACAATGCAAAATGCATGACATATGCAGAATGATGAATGATTGTAATAGCTCAGCAAACTTCAGACTTGAATGAATTGCAAATGACTGCATCACACATTACAGCTACAGACATGTACAAACATGATGCACATCCAATAATACACTGTACTTGACATATTTGAGACATACGTCTTACCGTATGTCACAATATCGACACTAAAGCTTGCTCGGTTTCCATATAGGGAACATCCATATTCTCCATCAGTCACTTGATTAACTGTAAAGACTACCATAAGCTTTTCGCCAGATGCACCCAAGGAACTCTGATTTCGACTTATGCCAGAATCATCACGTCCACCATCTATGAGCTGGTAGAGGCTGACATCTGCTTCATTAGGTGGTGGGTTTCCTTCAACAATACATGTGAAGGATGAAGACTGGCCTGGATTAACTTTGACATCAGTGATATTGGTAATTCCTGAAAGGAAAGAGAATGACAGGTGTGCCATTGACATGACAACTACTCATAGTCTCTTTTTGTATAATAGCAGTTTATACCCCCATTCCACAAAGGTTTTTGTGTTTGATTTTTTTTTCTTGTTTTATGTTGCTTCCGGGAACTCACCGAAGTGTGTCAGATCCCGTCTGATGAAACCAACTTGTCTTGAAGGACTGTCGGGTCTGTGACAGACATGCTGCACGTGATCCTCATCGGACAATCTTACCTCATCAGATCATCGCCTGACATGTGTGACACTGATCCGATAGTCCACCAACACTAGTGCAATTTGTCTGACAGCGATCCATACACTTCAGTTAGTGGCCGTAATCAAGTAACTTTGCTTCCGATAAGTGACCAGTGAGAAAAAATCTCTGTAGTATAGGGGTATCAAATAAACAGTTTCTTTGCACCCAGGTGCAAATTAGAATTAAGTCATTCATTTCATAGGTGACTAGAGAACAATTCAAACAGCAGCTGTGAACATTGTTTTTCATTCATGTCTCATTAAAAGTATAATCTGAGCAATTTTTAGTTAACAGGCCACACAGTCCTTGAACAAATATCACGTTTCTTCTTTATGAGTTTAAAAAAGTTGAAGTTTTCCCATTGTATGACTGCTCACTTTTTGTTTCTATAGATAGAAGGCTTTTGTAACAATTCCATATCAATCAATTAACTTGGGTAAAAAGTCCTCCATAACTGTCACTTTCACTTCTGTCATCATTCATAATAATGCTGATAACAGAAATGGTAAAATAATGAAGATGATGATGATGATAGTAATAATGCCATCTCACCGAGGGTGGCTTCTTCCAAGAGGCCATTGCTCTACCAGAGGACCAAACTATCATTATTACCCAGCTTACTAGGTAGATCAAGAGTGACATTTTGAGGAAACAAAAAACAACCTGCTCAAGGACGAATGCTGTAGGCTAGATTAAAAAAAGAGACCCCTATATTAAAACACCTGTCATTTCTACCAAACAAAGGTGCTCCCATTATTAAATATCATTATCATAAGTTGCATTCTCTACACTACCTGTTTGACAGTCTCTCTCCACCCAGTTTGGTAGACACTGTCCTCTACAGATTCCTGACACTTTGTCACAGGTGCTTTCATCACAGTGGCATGGCTCTACACAGCCAGGACCATAGAATGCTTCGCGGCACTCTGGTGGATCATGCAATGGAAAGGGCAATGGATTCACTGATGTCAGTTACTATTATTCAAACTTAAAACAGTGAAAGAAAGAAACTTTGCACAATCAGACAATCTCACAATAATGATGGATTGTCAACTTTCATTTCCATTGTTTTGGCACAAATTGAATACATGTAGATATTTTAGTTGCATTATGCATTCTGATGATATTTCACATATCTTTGTCTATTGATTTCAAGAGAGTTATTTCAAAGGAAGAGATGGGATACAAGACTGCCATGATCACGTTGCAAAGTCCAAAAGCAAAAACTGAGAAAAAAGAAAGAAAACATGTCACATAAAATTAAAAGGCATTTTATAGTACAGGTACCGGTACTGATTTCTTAGTTAAACCAGATTCTGTATATACCACATAGAGAAAAACAAAACAAATGTCCCTGTGCAGATATAAAATTTACATGACTGGGTCTAAGGAATGGATTCATAACAAGGCAAGTGCCAAAATGTGTCTCGCCAACAAATGTACAACAACACATTCATAAAAATCTAACTTTGATTGTTATAAAGTGGAATCAAGGCAAAATATTAGTACAACAAGAGCTTTGTAAAACAAGAACAAGGAAAAGTAGAAATTACGCGGTGCGTAATATATGTTCCCGCCAGAAGTTTAAATCTTTGGACTGGCATAGACAAAAATCAAGGTCAAAGGTCAAAGAAGTCAAAGGTCAAAATTCTGTGTAGAGGTTTTGAAGCCCTAGCTCACCTAGTGCCATCACATAAAGCAAACAGAATCGAAATCGGGTTAGAAATGGCGAAGGAGTAGCATTTTGTAGCCAATATACAATAAGGTAAAAAATCAAGGTCAAAGGTCAAAGAAGTCAAAGGTCAAAATTCTGTGTAGAAGTTTTGAAGCCCTCACCTAGTGCCATCACATAAAGCAAACGGAATTGAAATCGGGTTAGAAATGGTGAAAGAGTAGCAATTTGTAGCAAAATGTACAATAAGGTCAAAAATCAAGGTCAAAGGTCAAAATTCTGTGTAGAAGTTGTGAAGCCCTCACCTAGTGCCATCACATAAAGCAAACAGAATCGAAATCGGGTTAGAAATGGCGAAGGAGTAGCATTTTGTAGCCAATGTACAATATAGGTCAAAAATCAAGGTCAAAGGTCAAAGATGTCAAAGGTCAAAATTCTGTGTAGAAGTTTTGAAGCCCTCACCTAGTGCCATCACATAAAGCAAACGGAATCGAAATCGGGTTAGAAATGGCGAAGGAGTAGCAAAATGTACAATATAGGGCAAAGGTCAAGGTCACAACTGATACTCTGCGTAGAAGTTTCAAAGCTCCCATGTAGTGCTATCATATAAAGCAAACAGAATCAAAATTGGCTCATAAAGGACAGAGAAGTAGCAAATTGAACATTGTGATCACACACGGACGCCCACACGGACACACACGCACACACATATGTACGGAGCCCATTTCATAGTCCCCTGCTCGAACTCATTAAAAACTTATTATTGGCCCCTTATAAGTTCATTGACCCCTGCCTACAAACTTTGACCTTAAGGTGACCTTCCTGTTTGGTAAGTAGCATGAGTAACTTTGCATAAACACTCTTCACTCTAAGTTTGACTGATGTTGAAGCACTCAGTACAAAGTAATTTAATTTTTTGTAGTGTTACGGACGGACAACGGAAGGAAAGATGCCGCAGGTGATCCCTTAGTCTTCCCTCACCTCTGGTGGGCTCGACAAACACTAGCAGAAAATCCAGAAAATCATGAAAGCACATTACCTTGGCAGTTCACTCCATCATAGATGTTGGCATAAGGAGCACACTCCCGATTTGGACACTCTCCTGTTATCTTGTCACATGGTGCATCATCCAAACAGTGACATTTATTTGTGCAGTCATTTCCATAGTAACCAACATCACAGACATCTGGGACTGGTAAAAAAAAAACACACAAAGAAATTGGTCATAAAGATTATTAACTTTATTGTTTGCTTCTTTTACTTCTTGCTGGATAAAGAAAAATGGGCAATATCCACTGCAAGTACTGATGTAACTGTTCACAATCATTTCAGAATTAACTTCTAAAAAAAATCTTTAAGATCCATTCAACCTTTCTCTCTCTGAAGTACTGAAGCATAAACTATAAGATGCTCTTCTATTCTTTTCATAAAGTATATATTGTACTATTTCATTTTTCCCCTTCTGCTGTCAAATTTCCACTGTATCGCAGAAAGATACTTGCCACAGGAAAAAACTAGAAATGTCGCTATGGCGATTGATGCCTCCGCCATAATGCATGATTCTCCCAATAGTTGTATAGTACAATGTCTTCACAATGTGTGATGACAGTTTCACATAACTGGCAAAATACTGATATGACAGGTTTGTCAGAAATGTCTTGAATGTTCACTTTCCGTAAACTGGGTTTGCTATTATTGTCTAAGAGTGCAGGTACACATATTTGGGGAATTGAAGATTTTTACTTGATTTCTGACCGACCCTGTTATATGTTTATGCATTCAAGGTATGAAGAAAGAGTGTAACTACAGTACAAAATAGATTTTTTTTTTCATTTAAACCTGACCTTTGACCCTTAACCTTTGACCTTTGACCTTCTGGCTGGAAATTTCCCAGAGAATCTCCATTAGGTAATACATGTATATATTAAGTTTAAAACTAATAATGCAAGCATTGCATATACAACGGTAGTATATGAGAGAAACAGTAAAATTTTGAGGAGTTGACCTTGACCTTTGACCCCCTGACTATTGACCCATGACCCCTAAATTTCCTAGATAATCCCTGCCAGTCAGTATATACATATGTACCAAGTTCCATGAAGATACATTGAACCATTTGCGAGAAAAGTGAAATTGTAACATTTTCACCTAACCTTTGACCTTTGACCTTATGACATGAAACTCTCTCTGGAGAATCTTTACGCAGTAGTACATGTCTGCACTAAGTTTCAATAAAATACCTTCGGGTATTGCATAGATATGGGGGAAATAGCAACATTTTTAGCATTTGACCTTGACATTTTGACCTGTCACCTCTTGCCAATGTCACTAAAATCTCATCAACTAATTGCCCCATCGTACATCATACTTGGACCAAGTTTGGTGAAAGCTGCTTCATCCAGTTTTGAGTTATCACATAAACAGATAAACTTTAGGATTTGACCTTGATCTTTGACCTTTGGCCTCTGTCGAATTTCACTAAAAAACTAACATGTAATTGTCCTATCATACATCATCCTCGGACAAAGTTTGGTGAAATTTACTCGATCCAGTCTTGAGTTATCGCGTAAACGGATACAATTTCCTGATTTGACCCTGACCTTTGACCTTTGGCCGATTTCACCCAAAATCTAATCAAATAATTGCCCCATCATACTTTATACTTGGACCAAGTTTGGTAAAATTCCAGTCATTATTTCTCAAGTTATCGTGTAAACGAATGTGGACGGATGTACGTATGGACGTACGTACGGACGGACGGACAACCCGAAAACATAATGCCCCCGGCACCACTTTGTGACAGAGGCATAAAAACACCTATCATTTCACTATCTGTTAACATAAAACTGGTTTTGAGAACAATGAGGTTAATTTCAGCACACAATGCACTTTATGGGCACTTAAGTCCTCTGGTACTGTTTCATCCATGAGTTACTACAAATATGATATCTTCAACTGATTTTCAAGAAAGACATTTCAATAAGTTACTATTGAAGAGGCTGTGAGAAAAAAAAATCACAGCATATCCCAGGATATGGCATTGTGTAGCCCCACCTTGTGCTTGTTAGATGAACAGTAACGCATCGCCACCAAATTTTAGTAATTGGAGATAACTATCCTCAAGGCCAATTCAGCATTGTCATTGTCATGAGGCGTTAACAAAATAAAAATAATGATAGTGATGATACTTTTTATTTTATTTTCTGTTATCAATGAAGGAATAATAGGGAAAAAATAAATCAGTTTATTTGATCTAGTCAAATGCGGCTTGATCTATATCATAGTGTATAGCCGTATTCACATATTTTCCTAATTTACTTAGGGGATAGGTAATAATTATGATATTGACTGGCCTCGAGGGAGATACCAGATAAATATTGCCCGCACTGAAAGAATATTGCCCTCGACTTCGACTTGAGCAGTTTCGGCAATATTTCTGGTATCTCCCTTGAGGCCAGTCAATATATAATTATTCACAGCTCTACCAAAATTTGACCAGGCATTCTTATAGAAGATGAAAATGTACAATAAGGGCTCAAATTTTTAAAGATTCCTTAATTTTGAGGGGATTGGGGGCCCCCTGGGGCCCTCTGGGTGGGGTATGGTGCCCATTTTGATAAATTGAGATCCTAACCCCCTAGGATACTACCTGCCAAGTTTGATAAAAATCCATCATCAGGTTTTCAGGAAAAAGATGAAAATATACAATTTAGGCCCCCATTTGGACCTCCCCATCACTCCCCCTCCCCCCTGGATCTGCTATGAACAAACTTGATACTACAGTCATTAATGTACTAACTCATAGTATTAACTTAGCTCTATCACTTCTGATTCTAGAGAAGATTTTTAAAGATTCCTTCATTTTGGGAGGTTTGGGCCCCTTGGGGCCCTCCAGGTGGGATACGATGCCCATTTGAACAGATTAATATCCTATGCCCCTGAGGATACTACCTGCCAAGTTTGGTGAAAATCGGTCCTGGGGTTCTCAAGAAGAAGATGAAAATGTACAATTTAGGCCCCATTAGGACCCCCACCCCTCCCCTGGGTCCTAAGCGGGGGGGGGGGGGGGGGGGGGGGGGGGGGGAGGCAACCCTGATTCTGCCATGAACAAACTTGAAACTACAGTCATCAATGTTCTAGCTCATAGTATTAACTTAGCTCTATCACTTCTGGTTCTAAAGAAGAAGATTTTTACAGATTCCTTCATTTTGGGAGGTTTGGGCCCCCTGGGGCCCCCTGGGTGGGGCATGGTGCCCATTTAAAAAATTGAGTTCCTAACCCCCTAGGGATGCTACCTGCTAAGTTTGGTGAAAATTGGTCATGGGGTTCTCAAGAAGAAGATGAAAATGTACAATTTAGGCCCCATCAGGACCCCTCCCCACCCCCCTCCCCTGGGTCCCAAGGGGGGCACCCCTGATTCTGCCATGAACAAACTTGAAACTACAGTCATCAATGCACTAGCTCATAGTATTAACTTAGCTCTAGAGAAGAAGACTTTTAAAGAGTCCTCAAAGGACAAGTTCACCTTCATTAACATAAGGATTGAGAGAATGTAGCAACATTAGGAGAACACATCATTGAAAGTTTTAGGAAAATCGGACAATCCGTTCAAAAGTTATGAATTTTTGAAGTTTTTGTGCAGTCAACGCTGGATGAGAAGACTACTGCAGTGTATGATGTCACATGCGTACAACAATATAAGGAAAGTATAAAGAGAATTTCACAAAATTTAATCTTTTGAAAAAAGTACACATTTCCTTGACTCTTTACTGACATATGTTATGGGTAATATTATTCCCATTGCCTTTAGAAAGAGGCAAGTCAAGTGCTCTTTTATTATACGAAAAAAATGAAAATATGTTGAATTTTCTTTACATTTTCTTTATACTGTTGTACTCATATGACATCACGAGCCTTAGTAGTCTCCTCATCAAGCGATTTCAACACAAAAGTTTTAAAAATTCATAACTTTTGCATCGATTGTCCAATTTTCCTCAAACTTTCACTGATGTGTTCTACTAATATTGCTGCATTTTCTCAATCCTTATGTTAATGAAGGTGAACTTGTCCTTTAATTTGAGGGGTTTGGGGCCCCCTGGGGGCCCCCTGGGTGGGGCATGGTGCCCATTTTAAGAAACTGAGTTCCTAACCCCCTAGGGATGCTACCTGCCAAGTTTGGTGAAAATCGATCTTGGGGTTTTCAAGAAGAAGATGAAAATGTGAAAAGTTTACGCACGACGCACGCCGTACGCCGGACGAAGAACGATAGCTCACTTGAGCCTTTGGCTCAGGTGAGCTAAAAACTGTAAATAAGTTTACACATGATGCATGCTAGACGCCGGAAGAAGAGTGATCACAATAGCTCACTTCAGACTTGGCTCAGGTAAAATAAAAACTTACCTAACTTATAAAGGTTTTGAGGACACGGAAAGGAAGTGCACAAACTTTTATTACATTACAGCACTGCTGTATCAATAATGAAAGACAATGACAATTTTAGTATTCTATATTTTTTGATGATGAACAGAATTTAATTTCAAATTTAAATTTGAAGACCTGAAGATCCATAATTATGAAAAAATTTAAAGAATTTTGTACAAATGAATTTAATACAGCAAATGAAAATTTCTTTCCCCCATTTTTCGGTAGTGCAGGGTAAAAAAAAAAATGCATCAAATGTATATTCAAATTTGCATAGCAGCCTAGGGAGTTTCGTTTGTGTTTTTACTTCAAATTTCATGACATGGTACTTTCGTTAATTTGTTTGCTTTTTCCAACAAGGATCCAAAGTAGCAAATTAAACAATACTTTACTCCTGGTCTTTCGTTTGTTTTGGAAAGACTTATTTTACACTAATACCATAAAGTCTGATAAGACTGGAAATAAAAGGCAAAGCCGTTTTCTATACTCACTCTGACAATTTTCACCAGACCAAGGTGTCTCACAGGGAGGTGTACAGACTCCAGAATATCTGTTGCATTGACCAGCAGACTGACAGTGACATGTTTGAGTGCATCCAGCTCCATACCTTCCATTGGGACAATCTTTATTGATAAGTGATAGTGGAGAGGTTGAAAATAAGACATACACTATTGTTTCAAAAAAAAAAACCCTGTGAATTCATCAATTACAAGTAACTGAATCATCTGAAGCTCTTGTACTGAGCTGTGTTCTATTCATCATATGTCTGTCATTATGATACAATCTGTACATCGCATCAGAGCCTGTCTGTTTCAGTACCCTGTAATATCAAATTCAAGTCGTCCTTTTCTATTCACCAATCGAATTACCTTCCTTTACAAGATATTTAACACTTACCAAGAAGCAGTGTCATGAGAATTTGATATTGGCAAAATTGTTTTCAAATAATGTTATCTTTCTCTCCATTCTATAAAGTGCTTCATCTTTCAATAAAGTAAGACACCAAATGCCCTGCCTGGAACTTTTAATACATGAAAAGTGGGGGAAAAGGTATTCACATGTAAAGTTACAGCAGTGCTTTGTATCTCCCTTCCATGAAATTAACAGTGAAGGAAGCTATCAGCACTTTTCTAGTTTTATAGTGTCCACAGACAAAATGGCAGAAAGATAAAATCAGCATTCATGACACCACCTGTCTCGTAGTCACTTCTGATATTCATAAAGTTCATCTGCCACTTTGTGAATGCCAGTTTCTCCTTCATCCATAACAGACCTTGCAAATTAGGCCAGCCAAAGATTGTTAAACATGGCTTACATATGGCAAAAGTAGCAACTAATGTATAACAGTCATATTTCAAGTGTTTTCGGAAACACAGATCATGACAGAATCCCACATGAATACTATTAAAAATTCCTGTCCATGAACTTGCCAAATAAAGTCATCAGAGCAGTTGCATATAAGTGGCTATATCACCTAAACTCTTCATCATAATAGTGTACATCCCTAAACATTGAAATTGCATTTTTATACATCTATTTAGAAAGTAATTATTGCATCATATGTAAATCGCTGTTAGTAGGGCAACTTCCTACATACATTGTAAAAGGTCTTCAACAACTATAATTATATTTCCTTTCCCCCCTGAATTAGGGGTATGAAAGGGCATCAGCTCTCTTACCATGGTGGCATTATGCTTACGCAGCACAGATAATAGAATATGCATATTTTTGTAAATATGAGACACCCTAGAATAAAGTTTTAATGTCTAGCTTGGGGTATTGCATTGTGTTCTGTTACTTGCAGTCTTGTCATATCCATTAAGATTGTCAGATCCATAATCATATCATCAATGCCATTGTAATGGGGTTGTTGCTGTGGTAAGCAAAGTGATATAAAAAACCCAAGCAACAATTCATGAGAAAAGTGCTGATTCTTTTTATATATATTAAAAAATGTTTGTGCTTAGTTTCATTGTTATACGCCAATTACAAACAGGAAAGTGAATTTAATATCTTAAGTATATGAAGGTCACAATCATGTCATACTTGCATAATTTCCATGACAACAGCAGAAAAAAAAAGGCAAGTGCCAAATTGTGTCTCGCCCATTCGCGTACAAGAAATTAGTATTTTTCTAACTCCCAGAAGTTCATTGACCTGTCTATGACCTTTGACCTTGTGGCGACCTTCAACTCCCCAAGGGACATTTACCATTCAACTTTGGTCACAAACGGACAAAGGGATCAAAAGTTATGAGCCATAATCGAAACACGCCATAAAAACTTAACAATGTGCCCTAAAAATTTGTTGACCCCTTTCTCTGACCTATGACCTTGTGATGACCTTTAATTCCCCAAGGGACATCTACCGTCCAAGTTTGGTCACAAACGGACAAAGGGATCAAAAGTTATGAGCCACGATCGAAACGCGCCCTAAAAACTGAACATTGGGCTCTAAAAGTTCGTTGACCCCTGTCTGTGACCTTTGACCTTGTGATGACATTCACCTCCCCAAGGGACATCTACCATCCAAGTTTGGTCACAAAGGGACAAAGGGATCAAAAGTTATGAGCCACAATTGAAACGCGCCCTAAAAACTTAACATTGGGCCCTAAAAGTTTGTTGACCCCTGTCTGTGACCTTTGACCTTGTGATGACCTTCACCTCCCCAAGGGGCATCTACCATCCAAGTTTGGTCACAAACGGACAAAGGGATCAAAAGTTATAAGCCATAATCAAAACGTGCCATAAAAACTTAACATTGGGCCCTAAAAGTTTGTTGACCCGTCTGTGACTTTTGACCTTGTGGTAACCTTCAACTTCCCAAGGGACATCTACCATCTAAGTTTGGTCACAAACAGACAGATACATCAAAAGTTACAAGCAATAAATGAAACGCGCCCTAAAAAAAATTGGGCCCTAAAGTTCATTGACCTCTGCCTGTGACCTTTGACCTTGAGGTGCCCTTCATGTTTTGTAAAATGTGTAACTTTGTATAACCACTCTTCCCTCCAAGTTTAAATGAAATTGATATTCTCAGTAGAGAGTTATTCAAGTTTTTGTAGCGTTACAGACAGACGACGGACGGACGGACAACGGACGGACTGACGACAGACGGACGCCGCAGGTGATCCCTTAGTCTCCTCACACCTCCGGTGGGCTCGACAAAAAAAAAAAAACGAATGGGCAAACGGGCAGCTGTTCCCTAGCTGACATCACGGTCAATGTAGTTTCACTTTCTCATTTTACTCTCAAAGAAAAAAAGAGTTGATATCAAATGAGTCTTTTTATTTCATTCTATTTTCGTGGCAAAGTAGGAGTTTGGACAGTAGATTAAATTCTATTGATATGCATTTTTTTCCTATTTGTTTCATTATGAGTGTTGCAAGTATCCCAGAGATGCTTGGAACTTGCTAAGATTACTTCATGTTATTGACCGGGCTGAATATAATTTTGCAAACGCACCCCCCTTCAGATCCTTAAAAAAACAAACAAACAAACTAGAAATGTCGCTATGGCGACTGGTATGCCTCCGCCATAATGCATGATTCTCCTAATAGGTCTATAGTACATGTGGACAATGTGTGATTACATTTTCACAAAATTGGCAAAATATTAAAATGACATGTTTGTCACAAATGTATTGAATGTTTACCTTCCTTGACCTATGTTTAATTGGATGAATAGGAGAGCATGTATTTGGGGATTTAAGAACTTTAACTTGACTTTGACCATTTCATAAGTTTATGCACTGAGTAATTTTCAAGGTATGGAGAAAAAGTGCAATTTCTGTATTGAACAGTAAATTGTTATCATTTTCATCTGGCCTTTGATTTATAAGAGAATCACTGTCAGGCAGAACATACATAAATTCAGCATGTTCAAGTTTCAAGATAACTTGAGCCACTTCCGAGATATGGAGAAAGAATTAAGTTCAGCACTTTCACTTGATCTTTGACCTTTTACCTTCTTGGCAAAAAAAAAAAAATCCCAGAGAATCTCTATTGGGTTATACATGCATACATCAAGTTAAAAAAAAAAGAAAGTCCTGCTGGCATTGCATAAATATAAGGAAAATAGTAAAATTTTGAAGTATTGCCCTTGACCTTTGACCCCTGACCTTTGACCCCATGAACCCTAAATTCCCTAGATAACCACTGCCAGTCAGTAGATGCATATATATATACTATGTTCCATGAAGATACCTTGAACAATTTCCAAGATACAGAGAAAAAAGTGAAAATTTAACATTTTACTTGACCTTTTGACCTCATGACCCCAAACTTTCACCAGAGAATCTTAATTAGGTAGTACATGTATACACTAAGTTTCCAGAAAATATCTTCAGGCATTGCATAGATATGGGGGAAATAGTAAAATTTTAAGCATTTGACCTTGACCTTTTGACCTTTGACCTTGAGCATGTGCACCCAAAAGTTGATAGGCACAACTTCACCCCCTAATACACATACATGCCAAGTTTCATTAGGATACCTCAAAAGGTTTTGGTAGTTACCCTGTCCACAAAATTCATTACGGACGGACGGAAGGACGGACGGACAACCCGAAAACATAATGCCTGTGGCACCACTTCGTGGCGGAGGCATAAAAACTTCAGTCTGCCAGCGACGTCAACGTCGGATGCTAAATAATTATTCTTTTCTATTTTTTTTTATTATATTTTGCACCAGGGCAAAAAAAAATCGTTGGCAAAAACAATTCGCACCCCTGGTTCTGGCAGCAATGATTTGTTATACATATCTACTAGTATTCTATACAGTGTTTACTATTTATCAACCGTACATCCGTACGATACGGAGCACGTGCACGTTTGCATGTACGTGTGCTACTTACAAGTATGTAGGGTCTATGTACGTGACTTCTGACCAATCTATATTGCCAGCCCAAGAGCGAGCCTTAGCCTAATTAAAAAAAAAAAATAAAAATGGAGGGGCAAGCATATCATTTTGCCCAACCCCCCCCCTCCATAATTCCAGAGATGAGATTTTCTTACCATTTTTTTTTGACAGAAAAACAAAAAGTTACCCCCATAAAAATATTGGAGGGGCAAGCATATTTCAATTTTGCCCCCCCCCCATAGTTAATAATTCCCGAAATGAGAAGATTTTCTTGCTTTTGAAAGAAAACTAAAATGTTGCCCCCATAAAAATATTGGAAGGCAAGCGCACCATTTGCCCCACCCCACATAATCATAATTCCCGTGATGAAAAGATTTTCTTGCTTTTTTGTTAGAAATCTGTCCAATTATTTCACCCAAAAGCAGTGGCGTAACTACGGAGGGGGGGGGGGGGTGCACCCCCCCTAATCCGCTGGTAAAAAAAAAAAGACTTACCAATTAAAATAGTATTTCAAGGGTTAGTAAACTGCTTTTGAATGAAAGAGTGATCAAGAAATAAGATATTTTTCTATGATTTCTTTTAACCATAATTACATAGGTATACTTGTATAGTGTGAAACATTGTTCAAAAAGCCCGGACCCGACAAAAGATTGTGATTGGGCGTGATTCCTGGTTGGCATTCTGCATATAAAGCAGGATGTGCGCAGTGTACTCAGAACGTCCGAACGGCAAAAAGAGTCGCTACAATGTTGCGCAATGTGATGTAGAATGTACACCTTTGTACCTTACGCTTCGTTATATCAAAGCTAGATCATTGATTTTGCAGTGTTGCTTTACATACTAGTCTATATAAAAATGTCTTGCATTGCCAATAAAAAGACTTGACCTGGGCTAATTCCTAACTTTTCCATGTATATAACACAAACAAACACGCACAATTATTAGGGGATGCTCTAAAGTGCAGATTTTGGACATCCTTCCCCCGCTTGGTCACTTCGACGCCACCTCGCTGGTCATACCTCCCCCAGTCATGAACATAAACCGACACCCTTGACTACCAGTTGCGGATCCAGGGGGAGGGGCGCATCGGTCCCCCCCCCCCCACCCTCTTAATTTCCAAAGCGAAAAAATATAGCTTCAAACGGCAGTTTCTGGACTGTAAATTGTCAAAATTTTCAAGCTCGCTTGCTCCGCTCGCTCGCATTTAGTCGTAATGCCATTCTCCTGAAGTTGCTGCCAGTAATTGCCGGCAGTTGCGCCCGGTGCGCTCCCACCTTAATTTCCAAAACGAAAAAATATAGCTACAAACGGCAGTTTGGGGACTGTAAAATGTCAAAATTTTAAAGCTCGCTTGCTCCGCTCGCATTTAAATTCTCCTGATATTGCTGCCAGTAATTGCCAACAGTTGCCCCCGGTGCGCTCCCATTAAAAAAAAACATACAGCTTCAAACGGCATTTTTTTTACTGTAAAATGTCAAAATTTTCATGCTCGCTCTCTTCGCTCGCTCGCATTTAAACGTTATGCAATTCACCTGATGTTGCTGCCAGTAATTGCCAGCAGTTGCGCCCGGTGCGCCCCCCCCCCTTAATTTCAAAAGCAAAAACATATAGCTATAAATGGCAGTTTTGGGACTGTAAAATGTCAAAATTTTCAAGCTCGCTCGCTCCCCTCGCTCGCATGTAGTCGTTATGCCATTCTCCTGATATTGCTGCCAGTTATTTGTCGTTTCACACCGTCATTCCATGATCCATTTATAGGGGGACAACCCCCTCCCACAACCTTCCCCCTTGCTCGTTCCGCTTGCTCGGGCTCGGTCGTGTTCATGACATCAGTATAAGAATTATTACTAGAAGTTTATTTAAATTATACCATTTATACGCAAATTGTTCAATAACAATTTACTTCAAAATGTACTGATACCTTAAACAAGTGGGACTGTTTCAAGTCGATAAAACACGCAAAACACTTGCATCAAATTGCACTATTTACAACATCCAAATGCAAAAAGTGCTCACCGTGGGAGGGGGACACTCCCTCCCACATCCTCCCCTTCGTTCACTCCTCTCGCTCTTGCTTGGCCGCGTTCATGAAATTCAGAGTATATATTATATCAAAACAGGAAGTTTATTTGGATGATACTATTTTATAGACAAATTGTTCAATAATAATCTACATCAAAATATAGTGCTACCTCAAACAAGTGGGACTGTTTCAAGTCGATAAAACAAGCAAAACATGCATCAAATTGCACCATTTACAACATCAAAATGCAATTTCAGTTCTAACCGTGGGAGGGGGTTGGCCCCCTCCCACACCCTCCCCCCTCGCTCGCTCCGCTTGCTCAGGCTCGGTCGCGTTCATGACATCAGTGTAAGAATCAATACAAGAAGTTTATTGAAATGATATAGTTTATAGGCACATTGTTCAACAACAATTTCCATCAAAATGTACTGCTACCTTAAACAAGTGGGACTGTTTCAAGTCGATAAAACCACGCAAAAAGCCTGTATCAAATTGCACCATTTACAACATCAAAATGAAAAAAGTTCTCACCGTGGGAGGAGCTCCCTCGCATACTAACACCCCCAAGATGAAATCCTAGATACGCCGGCGCCCTTTCCCCGCTTGGTTTCCCTCAACAACAACAACAAAAAAAAAAAAAACAGTAAAAGTCTAGGGATTGAGAGCTTCCTACGAATTTCAAATGTCTGTCCAAAAAATCTTGTTACATTTAGTGTCAAAACGCACCCCCCTTGAAAAAAAAGCTGGTGACGCCCCGGTATTCTTATTTATTCTATACTCTAGTACTTAAAAAGACCCTGTCACACCTTTCCGGGCAAGCTACACGATCTATATAGTTGTGTGTAAGGATTTTCTAGCAAGAAGGATAATTTTCTGCGGGCAGACAAGGTTTTGGGCTAGTTTCGTGTGTGCATTACCTACTGGATGCATGCTACTTATATTTTACTTACGTTCTAGTTAATATGGACGACAAGCGGGCACTGCAAAGTACAGGCGTTGCAACTGTGTGTTACATGCATGGGAGTTGGCTGCAAGGTACAGCCACTATGAACCTCCTACTAGTGTTCTGCGTTGACCTCTGCGGCCAATCCCCGCGACTCACCCAGAACAAGTTTTAAGCATGATCAAGGGTCTGTCGCATCTTTCTGGGCAAGCCTTGCTTATGACTTTTTTGCTACCCGGAAGTCCCCGCAGATGACACGCCCCCAACCATACTTAGCATGTACAGTATCTCGCTCGTAGTTGCCAGGAGGTATGCACGCAAGTCCGAAGTGAGTTGTGGGGATAGCCAGCAGAGGTCAACGCAGAACACCAGTAGGAGGCCCGTAGCTGCCGCAAGTCACGGGCAGTTAACCCGCTTGAAGTACGTAGTTTTTTGCCATATTTGTTTCTTTCACAAATACAGACATTGTGTTTAAAGGCACATTTATGGTCAGAGTCATTGACACAGAGAGCATTGATGTTACCCTAGTCGCTGTCGCTAACAGAGAAAGTGATGAACTTAGGTGAACTACAAACTTTGAATTGCCCTCACCTTCCAATTTTAACAAAGTGATCCTGGTTTATCATGTTTTATCACTTTATTTCATCTTGTGATGTTTTTCAGTATCGGGCCACCAAAAAGTGAAATGTCATAATTATTGTTGGCCCGTATGTTGGTTAAGAGTTAAGTCTTGCATTCTATCTTTGCATATACACTAACGGCAAACAACAGCCAGTTATATTTGTTGACCTAACTTGCAGGCTCTTTACTTCTGTGGTGCTCCAGATAACTGAACAAGATAAATTACTGGCACATCTATGATAACTTCTACACATTAAAAACCCAATAACATGGCTACTACTAAAACCCTCACATTCATCTAGCATCAAACTCACAATAATACACAGTAAGTGGAAATGACATCTCACATACAGTCAAATCTGCCTATGGCACACGTATGCACGGCAGGGACAAATTACGGGCCGCGGCATTATTGATTGTGACGTAATCGACCTTGATAGCATAAACAATTTATCGTTTATGATCCCTGCATTTTTAATTACCCCTATATTGAATAAGCACTAAATAAAAGAAAAACAAAAAAGGGTGGAAAGTATAGGTATCTTTATTTCATACATATTCATGTATTTAAAACACTCCAGTCATAGTTGCAAAATCTCACTAAAAATTCCATATAAGTAGTTATTTTTGCACCCTTAATTTCATGCATTAAATATTACATTATGTCAATTATTTTTACGTCATCGTAATAGTATTAATAACATTTTTTGGGGATTTTTTTATATTTATTCCTCTTGGATTTGAATGAAAGAGGTCATGCCTGCCTGTTTCGTGCAATCGGTTTCCATCTTAGAATTTTTTGCTTATCTACCCATTCTCCTAAAGAAGGGGTACAATAGCGTCTCGTGAGCCCGATGGGCTACTAAAATCAGAGTTATTGTGTTGCTAGCGTTAATTTTGGGGGATATCGAGGTGACATGATTATGATCTCCGGTGAAGTTAGTTTTTTGTGTAATAACGATTAGATAGATTGCACTTGGTATTACATTTTGTTCCCTTTAGGGGAAAAATACAAGATACTTTCCCGATGTAAGAGCCGCAGAATTTTATTTTTATCGGAGTGGCGCTCGCGCTTCCGCCTTGTGCGTAGGCGCAGAGATTCAGTCCCACATCGTTCGTTGTTCGACGCTTGAACGTGCATTTTGGCGCATGCCTATGGCAACTGCGTTATGTCGTGCTATTTTGTAGGTTAGGCTGGTTTTTGTGCAGAATGCATCCTTTGCTGCATGGTTCCTTGGTTAATAAGGTTTTGTTAAAACGTGAAAGTTCTGTGTGAAGTCGGATACTGCTTTGGCTTGCTTACGAGAGGGTCTGAATCTAAGCTGCTTAAGTCTCACTTTATGTACAATTTTGCTTTGGGATAACTGTGTACTGTAGTGTATGTAGCCTGGATAACCAGTACTAGCTTCTAAATATGAATGTTTTTTGTGTTTTTTTTTTAAGATTTATCAGTTTGGGCAATTTGTAATATCTGTCCAGGCGTTGATGTTCTATAACCTTACTAAATTACCTTCAAGTCTCCATACCATGGACCTGGTAACGGTGGTTCAGGCATGCTTTTGTGGATTTAGGCCTATACAAATGCCTTCAAGAAATTGGAAAAGGAGTACATAATAGGTAGATTTGATATAGATTCGTCGATATTATATACTGTATGTGATATTTGTGAGTAGGGCCTATTATCAGTATGGTTACACATTTGCCTTCAGCTTTTGCAATGTTTATATCCACTCATTCCAACACAATGATGATGGGCAAGGTGAAATTGTTTACCAATGATGATATAATGACAAAATATGACATTGATGCAATCAATTGCTAATTGAAAAAAAAAACAACAACAACAAAGAATGAAAATATAGTGCTTTATATTTTTTAGGTGCACATAAATTAAATGTGGCCATGACCAGTAGGCCTTAAAAGTGTGAAAAGTATCTACTACAATACTCGGTAACATACATATAAGAAAACACCCTGTCCATAATATTCAACCATGCACTTGTCACCTCATATTTGTCGCTGTGGTGGACTTGCGTTCTGCAAGGACGTCTTTGGGATGTCTTTCTTGGGTTACATTGTTTTCTTGTAACCCAACAAATGACTAAAATAACAGAAGAAGACTGGAAGAAAAAAAAAACAACAACAAAGAGCCAGTACATGTAATGTTGCAACTGTGTTCTAACGAGAGTACTGTAGCAACCTCAGGCTATGGTCATCATCCACCCACACTTCTAGCTGCTTATTTGTATTTTTTCTGTTTTAAGCTATGCCAGAGTTAGAATGCGTTTGATATAAAAATATTGCAGGTACCATGGTAGCGGTACTAGTCATGCTAGTAGAGAGTGACATGAATTTGGTGTGATGCTGAGACTTGCAAACATTTTCATTTTTTTTTTTTTTTTTTTTTTTTTGCTGCCTGCAATGGAGAATATCATTCATTTACAGTACTAAATATAGGGACTGTTGGAATATTATTTTGGTCTCAAGAAAGTGACAGAATGCATGTGGTTTACTTTTTTATTTTTATCATTTATCAATGTTAATGAATTCAACATCACAAACAACAGTGTTACACGACCTGAAAGAGTATTCAGCTACAGGTAGTGATGTATGTTGACTTTCCATCCACTGCTCATAAAAAAAAAAAAAAAAAAAATTAGCTGCTGCACAGATGTAATTTCCTTCTTACTTGAATAAGGAAGTACATGATGCTAAAACATGTACCGGTACTAAATAATGCAGTTGGTGCAATGGATGTGGGTGAGGTCGTTTGTTTTGTTGTTGTTTTCAGTGAGCAAAGCAACGAAACGTGCAAATGTAAATATATGTAGAGGTAGTAAAGTACTGCTGTGTGATGGCGTTAAACAATTAAGTCTTGAACTGTGGATACTATGCTTGCAGTGCACACATATTTAGAAGACTTCAACATGACTTGAATGAGCGCTTTATGAGTTGGGGGGGGGGCAATCAATTGAAACTTTTCAACAAAGCTGATAATTAAACAATAGCAATAAAAATGAAATAAAAACAAGGTGATCAACATGTTTCAATAGGGTGTGCTACAATTAACACTAATCACAATGTCGTGACAAAGACAACAGAGAAATTCTTGAGACTGCTGAATGCTAAATGTGTCAAGATTAATTTTGCCTCCACACTTTGAGAGATTTCAAGTCAGTGCTGGTCAGTCAGCCTGGACTTTACTGCTCTCTCAAATGAAATTGTTGGCAAACTAATGTGTTTTTTTTTTTTCTGTCAACTGATTGGTGCAATGGTAATGAACATGGTTGAAATGATGAGCAGTCAATGGTGACTGATGGACAGACATCTGACTGCCTTAGCAGTGCTTAGTGTTGTCCGCTTGGCTTTTGTGCACTGTCACTGGTGTGCAAAGTGAGCTATGCAGTCTTTGTAAAAGTTATGTGTTCTCTCCTGTACAGTCAAGTCGTTTTTCATTTGTGGAAGTTTTGATTGTAACAGTAGTAGCACGATGTACCGGTACAGGAGTTCGTGGGATGAATTACTGGCACAATCCTTCCGTAACCTTGGCCACCACCCGCCCCTCTGGCCCCGGCCCGCGGCGCTCGGCTCCGCGGCGGTCGACTGTAAAGTAACCCGCGCCGCCCGTGTCGCGGCCCGTGTGGTGACCATATATTTGATTTGCCGTAAAGTGTAAATCGAACTGCCCTGAGCAGTGCACAAGGTCAAATTCAAGGGTAATAAATGATTCGCAAAAAAATTCTAAGATGAACAGGAACCACATGAACTTAACAGGAATGTCCTGAATAATGTCAAACAGGCCATCACATTTCACAGAAAAATCCCGTCGAAACACCGAAAAAGTGAAGAAAATAAGCTGAAAATTGATCGTAATTACGATCCTCTCTGTGTGTCCCATGGGACCAACTCGTCATGACAGCGACATGACCTCAAACGTCGACCCATTGCGAGTTGAATGTTTTGCTAGGAACGTTCTAATTTTTATGAGAGATTGGGTATATCTTGCTCTTCTGGATTTTCTCTGAAACATGTTTGGAAACCACTCTGAGTTTTTCTAATGACGTCAGATCTTGAGTCACCACCCTCGCTCATTTGATCGGTTTCGAACGGAACCCGAATCAAAGTATTTTTTATGAATGATAAAGTGAGCCCTCTCTCGGCGAATGTGCACAATATGGCTGCGCGCGTAAGCTGTCCATTGCTTCTGTGTAGACGTAACATACTTGACTTCATGGCGGAGGCATAAAAAAGGGCATTAAATAAGTTAAATCCGCAAATAACTCAAGAACAGATGATTTGATCATCACCAAACTCACAGAATGTGCTTAAAAAAGCAAGAAACAATCAAATTTGGGGTGACAAGGTGAAAGGTCGTCAGATCATGGAAGACATAAAATAACCTCAACCCTCCAATAATTCAATGGTGAATCATTAAAAGTAATATATTACCCCTGCTTCAGAAAGGGGTAAGTCACATGCTCTTTCATTATGCTAGAACACTAAAAATACATAGGCCTGTTGTTAGTTTGCAGTGTTGATGTTGAAGTGTTGGTAACTATTGATCCCTCCCCCCCCCCCCCCCCAATCTGGAAAGGAAACATTTTCCCACTAGACTCATCACACAAGGCTGCTTGAGTATTTGTGACCCGCTACAACAAAATGATCCTTAAGTCGGGCGAGGTCGATTATTTGAAAATTGCACGATATAATCCCCTAATCTTTCTGCTTTAGATTGATATATAACACATTTTATAAAAATAATCGGCTGCGGAGATATCGATGTTTAAAAGAGAGCATGTCGAGACGTCTCTAAAATCACTGTTTCGAGAAAAGAGCCCTAAAAGTCTTCCTTCGACGCAATCGCAATCAACGGACACGCAAGTCAGTTTTCACCTCTGGACAATAGAAGGTAAGCCCTAGCAACCCCCGAAGAGTTCATTCAAGCACATCAGCGTCGGCGGTCTCCTCACCAACCAATCAGTGACCAGGATGTGAGAAGCGGCTGAGCATAGCGCACCCCGCCCGCACGCACCAGTCGACTGGGCAGTGTGCGAGCTTCACGCTTCGGTTAGCAGCAAGCAGCAAACCGACCAATGAGATCACTCTGGTCGTTGTTAGGGGCGGAACCTATCTGTGGCGCTCAATCCAAATTTTCGAACCAGTTTCTGCTTCGTTGAAACGCCAAAAAAACATGGCTCAGAAAAACGCTATTTGTTGGTCTTTCCTTTGATCATCTTGCTTGAAAATTTCGACAGATGATAGAAGACATGTCAGACTCCAATAATATATCAAAATCAGAAAATCGTAAGTTTTGACCAATTTTAATGCTCTGACTTCAAACTCGATTTTCACGGCTTCGACCGTGCGCGACTTTAGGACCTTTTTGTTGTAGCGGGTCACATATAGTGTGTCACTGGGAAGGAGGATAACATTCATATACAGTGTATTGCAATTTGGGCAAACTATATTTGACTCAATATTCATGCTCCAAGAGCATGCTGAGATTTTTTGTGAAAAAAAAAAACACCACCCCATGATGATACAGTGGGGTGCTCTGAAACAGACCCCTCACGTCAGCAGACTGAGTATAGGAATTGCATGAATTTAAAGCTTGGAGGAGTGTGACATGTGTCAGTTTCAACCCATTCCTCTCTTGCAATTCTCCAGGAACCTTCAATGTCCTCAATGAGCTACTTATTTTTGCCCATTAACAAAGAACAAATAAGTTAGGTAATCGGCCAAAATGCAAAAGCACTCAATTAGCTGTATGACTGGACCTACGTACTACTCATTGACCACTTTTTTATTAAATACCTGGTGGAAAATACTGCAGATTGTTGACTCATATCATATGTGCAGAATTCTCTGTGACAAACGCAACTGTGCGCTGGTGCAAACTCCTCATTTTAATTGACCACCTGTTCTCCCACTGATAATGCTAGTAAATCTACTGTATGGCAAAGATGTGTTAACATCAACTGTATTAACTAAAGAGGATTTTCTTCAATTCTTTTTCCTCCTATTTCCTAAAGGTTATTGCCCGTAACCCTCTTGTTTCTCTTGATTTGTATACATGTTTGAATGTTCCAGCATATTGTGTCCCATTCTTGTATGTGTACTTTTGATTCTATATGCGAGAAAGCCAATGTGTGAGGGTGGTCAATCTAAAAATAGGTGTAGTATATAAATGTAGAGATATGCAGGGAGGGCATTACCCATATGCACTCCAGTGGGCTTTTTCTCACAGTTTCATGATTGTTGTGACTCATCACCATCATTGCCACACATACTGAGTGTATACTCAGACATCGGGAGATTTCAACTACTGGTGTATAGTTCCAATCTGACCTCAGCAGCTTTATTTCCATAATCACAGTTACATATTCACAGGATCTATCAAAGTGTCACAAGATATTTCAAACTTCAGATTCGTCTGAGACAATACAACTCTGTCACTCCATTTTCAGACTGACTGGTGATGAGCAGCATGCATCATCATTTTCAGAAAATTTTCTTCCCGTACATACTGTGTAGGTCTGTACCCGGCGAGATCTAAAATCCAACTCAATTGTCCACCCAATGAAATCCAAACAATGTGCAGCTTAATTAAACAATAACAACAATAACTGCACTTTAGCTGTAATCTCCTGTACTGGTCAACACATTAATTAAACATTCCAATTAACAGTGAAATCTAACACTGTATCCTTCACAAAAATTGAATCAGCCCAGAAATATCTTGTGCTTGCTTAAACTCCATTTGCAATTTCAGTTAAAATATTGTTCATGCTTAATACATGATCTTCGAATGTACAGTTTAAAGCAAACATTGTGGCCATGCAGTCATTTATTTGCTGCCGTGACCTAGAGGCACTAGTTCTGTGGTGCATCAGACAACTGGATAGGATGGATCACTCACCTAGCACATATTTGTGATACTTCGAGACAGTTAAGATTGAACAATAGCTTTACAAAATGCACACCAATCACTGCCCTCGGGATCTCCAAGCATGGCTGCCAAGCTCATGCACACCCTAAAAGCAACTTGGGCCAACTTATCCGATGCCCAATCATGCTGTGGCCATCACCCATGCTCCATGAAAAAACATTAAAAAAAAAACAACAAAAAATTTCCTATGATAAAAGTATTCTAAAGATTGTCTTTCACTCAAATACTGCATAAGATGAGTTTTAAAAGCATTATAGTTTGTCTTGATTATATTCTGTCTGGTAACTCATTCCATATTTTTGGTCCATTATAAAATATTGACTTTTGATAAGAGCTTACAAACGGCAAGTAAGGTTTCTTGTAACACATGTATGCATCTGGCTACTGAGCTTAAAGTAATTTGTTAATAATACAGGAAGCATATTACAAAAATATAAAGATATATATATATATTGCACTTTGATATATATGTGTATATACCGGTATATCATAAATATTAAGAATTTTCAAACAATCAAATATTGGCTTTGTGTGAGCATGGTAATCGTTATGAGAAACAATTCTGATTGCTTTCTTTTGTGATTTTAAAAGCCTTGACATATTTTTCTTCACTACAGTTTGTCCAGATTTGTATACAATAATTCAAATAATTAAAGGCAAAATTAGAGAATTAAACAAAAATGATAAAACTTCTTTTTGATACGAATGAAATCTATACGATAAAAAATAATATTTTGTGAAAGTTTGTTGCAGAAAACATCAGTGTGCTGGTTCCAAGACAGCTTTTCATTGATTATTGCACCAACTTTTTTGTTTGAAAATAGAAAATTTTAATGAGAACTTACCCGTTTGAAATTTAAATTGTATTTTTATGAGAAAGGCAAAGGAAGAGACTATGATGCATAATGAGTAATAATAAGAGAGCCCGCACGCGCATCCAGCAATATTAGTAGCTCCGAAAAATGTGACTACCAATCAAACAGTCACCCTACTGCTATTGAGAACTACCCGAGATTATGAAGGAGGGTGGGAGAGGAGGGACTGTAGTCTCTTCCTTCGCCTTCCTCATAAAATACAATTTAGATTTCAAACAGGTAAGTTCTCATTTAAATTTTCTATTTCATTTCGGAAGTTTCGAAAGAGACTATGATGCATAATGAGTAATAATAGGAGACTTTGAAGCCGGTAGTCACAATTTTTTGGCCATACAGATCTGTAGCAATGACCGTATTTACCACTGAGGGGTATGGCTTTACCTTTTACGATAACACTGCTTGGCTGAAACCCCCATTCTCCTCCCTGAGGGGTTTCGCGCAATATGTTTGAAATGTCTTCTCGTTACTCCAGCCTGCCTGTGCCAAAATCTCATGTACAAGCAGATCTTTCCTGGAGTGTGCCGAGGATAAGCTGGTGTCAATTCCAGCTTCTGCCATAACTGTCTTAATCCAACTTGACAAAATTTGGGTAGAAACCCCGTGATATGGTTTACAAAAACTTATTAACAGATACTTTTGGTCCTTCCTAATGATCTGAGCCCTTCTCAGATACTCTTGAAGGTATTGTACAATGCAAACTCTTCTGTCTGGAGGGTACGCTCTTAGACTAACGACTTGGCCTGTATTACCAGGTCTGTGATGCTTTAACATTAAGTCATCAATGAAGAATTTGACGGAGTTGTCTTTGAATGTCATCTTGTCTATTCTTAAAGCATTCAATGACTGTACCCGCTGTGCTGAGAGAAGCGCTAATAACATTGTCACTTTCAATGTTAGCTCTTTCAAACTCAATTCGCCTGCAGGTGATTTCCTCCTCAGATAGTTGAGGACAGTTCTAACGTCCCACACCTCCGTGTAGCGGGGTCTGGGGGGTCGTAAGTGTAAGACTCCCTTCACAAATCTAGTTATTAGAGGATGTGTGCTTATGGAAAGCGAACTGTCTGTGAGTGTCAGAAAAGAAGCCAATGCACATCTAGCAGAGTTTATGATACTGTAGCTGGCTCCCTTATGGAACAAGTCTGAAAGAAATTCTAGCGCCCATTCTGATGATGTCTGAATAGAATAGTTAATGTTGTTGGCAGAGCAGAAAACTTTCCATTTGCTGATGAAGCTATGATATTGTTGTCGTGTAGATTTCCTCCAAGAAGCTATGGTGACCTTGACGGTCCCTGCACTCAATCCCTGTGACCTGAAGCGTTGGCCGAAAGCCTGCAACAGAGCAAATCCAGATGCTTGTGTAAGGGGTGGGGTATTAAAGACACAAGTTGAACAAGAAGTTGTGCATGTCTACATAGAACAAGTGGTTTTTCAGTCAGCATGTCCTGAAGTGCTAGGAACCAAGATTGTGTAGGCCATTTTGGTACTACTAACAACCCTGTGGCTTTATCTGTCCTTATCTTATGCAGACATGTAGGGATAATTCAAGGCAGAGAGGAGGGAAAGCATAGAACCTTAATGGACCCCAATCCACTGTAAATGCATCTACATTCTCTGCCAAAGGATCAGGCTAACAAGTGATATACCAGGGTAACTGTGCATTAAAGTCTGGAAGCCAAAAGATCTATTTCAGGGAGGCCGAAATGTTCTACCACTTCAGTGAATTGAGCTTTGTTAAGCATCCACTCTGTTCGATCGTTAAACTTCCTTGACATGAAGTCTGCTGTGGTATTGAGCTCTCCTGGCAAGTAGGCAGCTGTGATCCAAATATGTCTTTCAATACACCATTCCCAAATGTCATGTGCCAAATTGTTGCAGTATGTGATCTGAAGTCCCCATATTGCTGACATAAGAGGATGCAGTAGTATTATCCAGTCTAATGAGAACATGAACATTTCTCAGGCTTGAACAAAAGGACTTCAATGCCAATCCTGCTGCAAAGGGTTTCTAGATAATTTATCTCATTGTTAACAGCCTTTTCTCTTTCCACTTCATTCCACTGTCCCCCTGTGTTTGTGCACATGTCCGTTGCTCCCCAACCAGACCCACTCGCATCTGTGTGCAATTCTATTGTATGCCTGGGTCTATGGATAGCATTAGAGGTGTACTGTATGTGGTCAATCCACCATTTAAGCTCCTGTTTGGCTCTATTAGACAAGTTCATTTTCCTATCAAAATGACCTTTATTGGCTTTCAATGCCAAAATCTTCTCTTTTTCCAAGATTTTGTAGTAGAGGGGCCCATATTGGGCTGTGGGAAAAGTATAAGCAATCAGTTTCCCTATTACTCTAGCCACTTCTCGAATAGAAGACTCTATGGCATTCAACAGGCCTATGCACTCAGCAGTGATATCTTCCTTCTTAGATTCAGGGAGTCGAGAGTAACTGTCATGTTCACAGAGTTAAGGACAAATCCCAAAAAGGTGCTTTCTTTAATGGGTTTTAACACTGATTTAGTCTGATGGACAAGAAACCCCAAGTCTTCGAGGAGATCAGTCGTTGCATCGACTGCTCTTTGAGTGCAAGCCTCACTCTTCCCAATAATGATAGTATCATCAAGGTATCCTACTACCATGTGACATAGCTGCTCTTCTCAGATGAGCAAAAACTGGTTTGAGAAGCTTTGTGAACAGACGCGGTGCTGTACTAAGCCCGTTTGGCAGCCCATAGCGAAATAAATGTGGTCTGCAGATGGCCATCTGCAGGCCATCCGATAGCTATCCGATGCTATGCCATCCGATAACTATCGGATGGCAATTTCACATGCAAATTAGTTACCATCAGCAAGCCATCGGCTAGCAGATGGCTTGCTGATGGGTACATTTCCTGATGGCTTGCCGATGGGTACATTTCCTGATGGCTTGCTGATAGCACTGCGGATGGCTATACCTACTGGCCATCCAATGGCTATCCGGTGGTTATCCGATGGCTATCGGATGGCAATTTCACATGCAAATTAGTTACCATCAGCAAGCCATCCGCTAGAGGATGGCATGCTGATGGGTAAATTTCCTGATGGCTTGCTGATGGTAAATTTCCCGATGGCTTGTCGATGGGTGCATTTCCTGATGGCTTGCTGATAGCACTGCGGATCGCTATACCTACTGGCCATCCGATGGCTATCTGGTGGTTATCCGATGGCTATCGGATGGCAATTTCACATGCAAATTAGTTACCTTCAGCAAGCCATCCGCTAGCTGATGGCATGCTGATGAGTACATTTCCCGATGGCTTGCTGATGGGTGAATTTCCCGATGGCTTGCTGATGGGTAAATTTCCCGATGGCTTGCTGATGGGTAAATTTCCCGATGGCTTGCTGATGGGTATACATTTGCCAATGGCTTTCCGCATGCATCCGCAAACCACATCACAATCCTTGTACGTTATAGTAATGGGACAATTTCTGGCAGGTGTATCCGGTCACACGAAGTCAGCACCTTTCTGCAGGAATCTCTGTTACGATCAATTTTCAATATATATATGTCATTGCCACAATCCATACAGAGACCCTATCATCTCGGTTCATAGAAATAGGCCTACTAGTACTATAAAAGCACTAATTCCCACCAATATCTCAAAGTCCGATCAGTATATAAGACTTACCATCGCGCAGGTATATATCCAGTGCACAACCACACACAATCCCACTCATAGCAATTTGCGTTTATATGTCTCACGAATGGAGCTTAACATATCACATGGCAGGAGTTAATTGACACAATTTCCGATGCAAAAACGTTTAGGCTCCACTCCTGATACTATGTAACATTGCTTGGTCCTTTTAGAGACTACCATTAACATCTCGCGGGTTCACAATCACTCACCATTCAGTTGGTAACGGGTAGTCATGTTGATTCATCATCTTCTAGCTGACACTGGATACTACTAATATAAGGCTCATACTGAACATTGCAGCTACACTTGATCCACCATAAAGGCATAATTGCAGGCTCTTCAGTTTTCACACAAAGTTAGGACATTCTGTTACTATGTGACATTGAAATATGGGATAAAATGAGAAACTTGCTTACCTGCTGATAAGAATGATGGAGGAGAGACATAGACCCTACTGGAGTTGTGCATGGAGTGGTGTAGGAATGATGATGGCCAACGGTTATTTCAAAGCTGGTTTAACCAGGGAGGTGGGCACCTCATTGGTCTGACCACAAGGTCATCATCACCCCATACAGTCTCTCCCCCAGTCTCTTGGCCTGGCCCATAAATTTTCTTAATGACACACAAATATATATTGTATATGAACTCCTGGTTTCAGAGACTATGTTTGCTGATGTCTTCCTGGTGATACAAATGATCAGATTTTTGAAACTACAAGTTTTCTGATGGCTTCCTGATAACTGTTTTTATTTGCCAATGTCATCTTGATGGTTGATGCTTTGCCATCAGCGGTAAGACATCAGCTACCTGATGTCTTCCTGATGGTTAGGTGAGAAGCTGTTTAAAAAACCGAGTTTGCTGATGTGCTCCTGATAGTTATCAATTGGCCATCGGCTAGCCGATGTCTTGTTGATAACTGGGTTAGAAACGATCAGAAAGACATCAGCTACCTGATGTCTTCCCGATGGTTAGGTGAGAAGCTGTTTCAAAAACCAAGTTTGCTGATGTGCTCCTGATAGTTATCGATTGGCCATCAGCTAGCCGATGTCTTGCTGATAACTGGGTTAGAAACTATCAGGAAGACATCGGCTAGCGGGTGATTGCTGATAGCTACCAAATCACTGCCCAAATGCTATCCGATAACCATTGGATGATCATCCGATGGCTATCGGATGGTATTCTTTTTTGGTATGGGAGTGCACAATATTGCCAAAGTTTGCCCTGCCACACAAATCGCAGGTATTTCCTATCTTGCGGATCAACTGGTACTGAATAGTAAGCATCCTGAAGGTCGACTGAGGCTAGAAAGCAATCTGGTGTAATAAATTGCATTGCTGTATGGATGGAATCCATTTTAAAATGCCCGTAGACTAGGCTTTGTTCAAATCTGAGAGGTCAAGAATGACCCAGGGCTGCCATTCTTCTTAGGGCGGTTAAAAATGTTAGAGATGAACTCTCCCGCTCCATGTGAACAAGGTTCAATAACATTCTTGGCTACCAGTGAATCAATGTCAGCTTGGTTATTGGCCAAATCTTCATTCTTTACTTTGTACTGAACCAAAGGTTTAATCCTTTCAGGTGGAAAACATTCAGGCTTGAATTCATAGCCATTCACAGCTTGTAGTATTGTGGGATCTGAAGTTAACTTCTCCCAATTACATGCATGAAGCCTCAGTCGACCTCCAACTGGATGGTCATTTACACATAAAGTGGTAGGTCTATAGATTCTATAGATCTAGTAAATCGAGGAGTAGATCTAGAATACTGTTCTTCTAGACAAGATGGAAATGCATCATGGTCAGTTACTGACATGTCAAATGAGCAATCTGTTAAATCATTGTCTCCTACCTCTTCAGAGGAGGGCTGTTGGGTTACTTGTTGTGGGGAGTCTTGCTTCTGGCCTGTGGATGAGCTCTGCTCTGCGGCTGTTGCTGTGGGGGAGGTCGCGACTTCCCCTGGTAGCACTGGTCTAAAAAAGGATGATTTGCCATTCCATGCACGAAGCATAAGGCTGCAGCACTATGTGAGCCCGTCCAGCCCGCATCGTGAGCCTGCCGGCAAGCTGCGCTGTTGAAGGGCTGTCTGTACGGATGGAAAGAGCCGCTCGGACGAGAAATATGTTTCTGCTGGGACCTCATGACCCCAGCAGAGGCCTTATGTTGTTCTTTTAGATCTTTCATCTGTCTTGTGAGATCATCATCAAACAACAGCTGCGTGACTGGCGTCAACGACTTACAGAGATGCACGTATTCCAAGTTGATGACCGGTTTAATCAGCTCCTTCCGCACGCAATTCAGTTGGAAGTGCACATTACTCAATAGAGCAAGTACGTCTTGATGAGACTCAGATATCTCGCGCGTCGAGAGAGCGAAGAAGAGCCCCAATACCGCGAGTCAGACATTTCTGCACTCTCTGTAATTTCAGATCTCGATTACGCGTGACGGACTGCAGGTGTTCCCAAATGGGAGCGTTCACTTTAGGTGTATCGAGGTGGGGGCAGTTGCTCAGAGGGGGGTAATTCCGTAATTCCGTTTCCTTGATGGCTTTATCTTCCAGTTTGTTGCCAATAAAGTAATTCACCGATTTTGCGATTTCCTCGTCAACTGCCTCTCCAATCCCGAGGGGGATAGTATACTTGGCTGCCAACGGTGGTAGCTGTGCAGCAGGGGGAACCTCTTCCACCCCTTTGACAAAATTGAACGGTCCATCACGCTCTGTGTCGTCAGACGTATCAAAATCGTCCCCAACAAAATGACAGACGTCAGTATAGGCAAGCGGGAAAATTCCTCCGCTGTACATCTAACGTTAGATGTAGATGTGCCTGAATGTACCACAGCAGCACGGCTAGTGGTTTTATCATGCGATTGTGGAAGGTATTTCACCACTTCGGCGAGGAGATTTTCAAGTTTGTCTAGATGAGAACTAACGTCCCCGGAGGTAGATGCCCGACGCTCGGAAGGGGCTTTTGATACTGTATGAGGTGCTTTTTTGGGAATTTTCTTCATCGGCTTCTTCCTTGAATCTGGAGCCTTAGCCTTGCCGATGCTCACATTCTTCTGTATGTGCACCGTACCGGCATCGATGGAGGGAGGCGCTGGTGGTGGTAAATCTGACTTCGTGGCACAGACCTCCTGTCCACATGTAGCACGTAAAGTGAAGGATGGATCGTGCTGCTCTTTCGAGCTCATATTTATCGAACCACCGTATAGTTTAGGCTTGATAGATGCGTCAAACACTTCTCTGTTGGTTCCCGATGACTGGCGAAGCAAAATTATCTCATGAGAAGGTAAATTCCAGTGATGAATTTATGAAAAGAAATCAAACCGTGGAGCTAAGCAGGAGAACCTCCTGTCGGCTGGAACGAACGCGAACGTATTGCTGGACGCGCGTGTGCCCGGGCTCTCTTGTTATTACTCATTATGCATCGTAGTCTCTTTCGAGACATCCGAAATAAAATAACATAAATGTACATGATAATTTTGTTTCTATTAAAATCAATGATGTTTCCATTAAACGTGTTCCATATGTTAAGTTTTTGGGTGTAATAATTGATGAAAAGCTGCCTTGGGAACCAGCACACTGTATTACAACATGGAATGCTCTCCCAGACACCATGGTAGAAAAATTAAGAATGACAGCTATGTCATGGTGTCTGGGAGGGTATTCCATGTTGTAATTGGCAAGGTTTTGTCAGGTATTCGATATGCTGACTTTTTAGAATGGAACATGCATGGCCACAGCATGATTGGGCATGTGGTAATCTCTAATCTTTCAAATAATGAGTCAACAAAAGCATAATGCCACTCCATATGCAACTTCAAAGGCCATTTTACAGTCATCTAGCACTAGGATTGCCATTATCCCTCAGTATAATGTGAAATGGACACCTTCTTCATGCAGCAGCATAAAGGAAAAGAGGAAAAAATCCATAAGTCATATGTGCAGAAGCCATTGGTTGGTTTTAAGTCCCAGTTGGGCAGGTTAAGGGCAATGATGCAATCACTGCCTCATAAAAGTGGCTCTTCACAAATTGCATACATACAAACACAGCCAAAGTAATTGTACAAATGTGATGCGCTCCGTCGGAATGAGTCAAAAGTCGCAAAAAATGAAATCGTAGTTAAGCCTATATGTCAATTCTACAGACTTTAAGCTTTACACTGATATGTAATACAACTCATTCGACATCCCTATAGATCATAAAAACGAATATTCGCTACGCTTATGATGTCAGTCCATTTTCTAAATAACGGAGAAAATCGCTCTCAGAGTTCAGGCTATGTTCAAGCTCACAACCTGTTTCTTTCACGGGACGAAACAATACAACAGTCGTGCTTAGCGACGGTGTTTACGCTCCATCGCACGCACTACCGTATAAGACGATAGCTTGGGTGTGTAAGATAATTAACCAATCGCAGAACAGGTCTATCATTAACGATTCTGACCAATACGGCAGCCCAAATGTAAACTTCGGCGCGTTTGTGTCCGTGCCGCTGCCGCCGCACGAATGAGTCGGTACGCGTTGTGTGTCGGCTGCGTTGTAGTTTGCAGCAAGTTTTTAACTCACAAACAATAGGAAACAGTGGAAAGAAAAAAAGGCACTCAATGCGTATTACGAGAAGCGTCTTTTAGCGAGGGCGTTGATCGCTTCCATTCTCCTCCTATGTTGTTGTCAATGGAAACTAAAGAGGATGCGTTTAGCAAGTACCAATACCTAAATAGAACCTGAGAACCTATTGTAGGCGGGGGTTCAAAAGACAGCATCAGTAGAAAAAGTCAATGAAGTTAATTAACGATAGTCGTCTTTTGAGATTGTGTTCTTTGCGTGTACTAAAAACCCTCAAATTATGCACATGGTCGTAAGGTTGCAGAGCATCAAAGACTGCTTTTGCGTCTGTTCCGCTGCAGCTGTATACAGCCGTAACATTCTGAATTCCCGCCATATTAGGCACATTTCCTTTATAGGCGTTGCGTGCACAGTAATTATCGCTCATCACGCTTGCCAATGCTGCACATTATATACGTATCAGAAGCAAAGGTTGATTGAGGCTTAACAGCTTCACGTTGGGTTTATATTGATTGTATCATAAATATACATGTACTTCTTATTCTCAGTCAGTTTTGTAATACCAGAGCATATAAAGAACCATTAACTTGTAGCTTAAGCTTATTTTTTTTTTTTTTTTACATCACATTATTGCAGTTACAATCCTCCTGCATTTGAGAAGTGGAGTATAGATAATTATACTGACAAATATTCGGAATTAATACTTAGGCCTTCCTCACTTCGTTTTGTATTCACAAACCTTATTAGAAAAAATGATTGCTTGATTACTTTCGGGTAAAGGAACCACCGGAAAAGGAATCGCATTTAATTTTCTTGTTAACGAACCTTCAGAATAATCAATTGTATTAACCCCCCCCCCCAAGAAAAAAAAAAAGCATTTCAATGTCATGTGTTGTCAATAGTGATAAAAGACCCGTTTTTATTTCGTAGCGTGTCTCAGCACTCCTGTGCTTATTTTTAAGGATGTGCCTCTCTTTATGATTGCGATTGATGTTCAACTATTTCTTTCCCGCAAGTTTGAAAAGGAAGAAGCTAAAATTCAGGCCAGGAGACGAGTTTTCTTCCATGAGATACAATCATTAAGACATACATTTATTCCCAAAAGTTGTGTGATTTCTTAGGTGCTAAAGAATTGTGTCCATTACATGAATCAGGCACTATACAAAACGGTTGAAATCTGATGAAAGTCGAACTTCGTTTTTTTTTTTTTTTTTAAATTTCATTTCCATTTCAAGCGGGGATAGACTAGGGATTAGTTTGTCTATACTGGCAGGAGACATTAGTTTTCCAGTACATACTCCGCATTTAAACAGTCGCCATATTTTCGTGGTCAGAATCAGATAATGGACACATGATATATTATAAAATTAAAATACAAAACAACGAACACGCCATATGCACAAACATTATGAACTTCAATGAATTAAACTTACCTGTGATATTCTGCATAAAAACAAGGACGCCGATTAAATAATTTGATAGAATTAATAAAACACACAGCGATATCATGCATGGCAGATCAAATCAAGTTCAATTGGTGAGAAAGCTAAATGAAGTTAAAAAGTTGACTTCTTTTCGTTTCTCTTTCAATTCATGAAAACAGAATTACATTGTATATCTATTGAAGAGGATTGTCTCTGTTGCAAACGATCGCCAAATATAGCACTGTTAGTCTTCTGTGCAAATCCGAATCCCTAAATACTTTAATTTTTGCTTGATAATGTAATAACCCTGGTTATAACTTTATAAATGACTCGCAAATTCAAAGTTTCAAACCGTATACTAAAACATTATATTGTACATGGTGTATTTCAAAAAACATTTTGAATGCGTTGTGTGTTAGCTATAGGCATTTATTAGGAAACACTGTAAAAACAAAAACAAATGCCTACTATATTTTTATTTTCCGTACGTAAAGCGCATAGAAACGTAACCAAACGTTACCAAATACAGTGAAATGCATTGTACGGCGTGGTACTATCATTAGAAGTATATCCCATTCCTTTTTACTTTTATTTGCTTGAAGCAGTCGTCAAACCATGTGTCATTTTCGTAGCGACATCACTTAGGAATTAGAATGTATGAAGATAATCGTTACTCATTTATTTTGCGCTACTATTATAGCATTTACATTTTTCAACTTATTATTGACAGTATTATGTTACTGTATGGTTACGATTACTAATGTTGGTTATAAATTCAAAAGACTGGTTTATTAATCGAACCATAAATCTAATAGCTGTTTTGAAAGTAGTTCGATACAAGTTCAAAACGCAATCGAAGTCATCGTCATAGGGGGAACTGATAGCTCTAGAAAACTTGTTTAGGCCAGTAAAGATTGCCGTATGCAATCTTTGTAGAAAGTTTTGACTTAGGCCATCTTTTGAGTATTTTGAGAAATTATATAAAGAATTATTTGTTTTGATTATGTCAAGAATTAGTTTGAACTATGAGAATAAAAAGGCGCGGTTACCCAACAATGTCGTAGTTCAATAAGACATGATGGGTAAAGTGAATTCATGACTTGACTAATCCTTACTGAATTGATGATCACTTCTGTAAACCATCAGTTAAGTCTTGTAAATGATACCTCTGTAATCATAGTCAAAATTCTTTTGAGCGATGAGACGAAAACCAAAAAACAAAATGCCATGTATCATCGCTCGAGATTCCAACAATTGACGTCACCCGACCAACAATAAGTGACGAATCAAATGGAACATTATGTTGTGGGATAGATGTTGTGGGTAACTGTGTTATGATTTTTAAATGTTGCGAGTAATTGTTTTAAAAAAAAGAGAAAATGAGGTGAAGATCAAGAAATTAGAAAAAACACGTAAATGCAGGCGATCGTGTTTGATTATCAAAGTAAGAGATTACAATCGACCATGTGGATGTATATGATTGCCTTATTTACATGTCTGATTTCTGTAAACTATGTTATATTTAAATTTAAGTTCCCTTCCCTCCTTGATAAAAGTTGTGTTGGGTTTTCGCTATAGGCATTTATTAGGAAACTCTGTAAAAATGACAACAAATGCCTACTATACATCAAGAGATGGTATACATGAAACACAAAAATTCTGTACGTTCTGATATAATGCAACTGCTTGTGTGTTTGTTTGTTTGTTTGTTTGTTTTGAATTACCATGGTCTTTGTCGGGGGAAAGATGAAGAAAGATACATTGTAGTAGAGTGTATCACTCTCAAATCCGGATGATTGCGATAAGTGTGTATCCCCGCCCTTTCTATACAGGTAAACGATTTAAGCTTGGTATGCTATTATAAAAGCCTGGTCTCACGCAGAAGAACTGATTCCGCGATAACTTTTAACCTTTCATAAAATTCACGTTTTAAGATAGTAACGATAGCTTGTAGGAGATAAAGTAAGTTAGCGTCCCTGACTGTGGTTCTGAACACAAAAGGGGACTGAAAAAATCTTTTACAAATTAGCAGACATAATGCCGATCCTCCAACACTGTTGCTCCATTCCGTCACTGATTCTGCTATCAATGGCGAAGAAAGAATACTGGTTGCGTGATTATCCACCCCTTGATAGCAGGAAGTTTACCTTTCATTGTTTAAGGCTTCGTTGATGCGGGGTTTATTCGGATACAAGGCGTGAACAGTGTCGTCCGAGTTCTTTCATTCGGAATTCCTCAGAATACGCAATTCAATGGGCAATTAGCGCTGCTACTTCGCAAAGCTGTTAGCCAAATTCTTTGCAGACTTGACCTCTCACATGTCAGCTACACGCAATACACGACAAACAGCTATCATTACAAACATTTTGATTAAAAAACAGAACAAAATGAAGAAGCACACTTTTGAGCAGCGACACAGCTTTCTGTCACTTTCTCAAATAGGTCCTACTTCTAAAAAATACACAGATGACAAGAGTCAGAATATCCTCCAAAGGGAACACGAGCTATTTGGGCATTAATAATGTTTGTCTTCCGATTTCCCTCCATACCGTCACGGCCCAAACCATCATAAGAAATAGGGCAATAAGTTTTATTAACCAGGGAAATAATAGTACGCATTACATACATTTGGCGAGTTCATAAAATTGTCGAGTTCATAAAAACGAGAATAATTGACAACTTAGGCCCTACTTTATCTCCAAAGATGAACTTTAAACAGCAAGTCACATACCAGGGAACGAAAGTTATGATTATTTGAATGAATTCATTAATGAGGCCAATAACCGTTGTAAAAGTACACACAGGCATAAAGAGGTTTCAAGTTCGATATGTTATCATGTATTAGCTCATTGATAAAGTATCACAAATTTTGCGTGATCGTTCGTTGGAATTAATTTTTTCAGCGCGATTTGTGCGTCACATCAATCACCACTTCATGAAATGTGGTGCATGTATCAAACGAAACTCGCTGGTCATGCAATCGATAGCCTTGGTCAGCTCACTATTATTGCGTAATTCTAAAGCCCTCGCCGCTCAATAGAGGGAGCTGGTGAGATGTAGACAAATATTTTGGAATAATAATTTAAATACGATTTGAATAGTATGTGACAGGAATGTATGGTTAGGGTGTGAGCAGTGAGAGTGAACAGTTGCATTTGAGGCTTGCTGGCGAGAAGGTGCGCAGACGGGTTGACAAGCCAAGAACAGGGCCTGAGCATCATTGCATTTAATTCGGCTGCGTCACTTGGTGCATTCCCCGTAGACACCGCTGGCCGTCACTCAAAAAGGAAAAGGGACCGAGAAGCTGTAAGTTTTGCAGAATTTGGTATTGTTACTCAATTTAGCACCCAGTAGGAAAGAAATCCTTTTTTGTAAATCGATTAGAATAGTAGTAAAGAAATGTTAATGTTAAAGAGTATAAAGCAAATACATTACATGAGGTTCTCGAAATATAGCTTGAAATGATGCTTGTTTTTGTGTACGCAATGAGCCAAAATATTTAAGCCAGAAGGAGAACTGGTTTGGTAACAAGAGGGTTAGGTTATTTGTATTACGCCAAAAATGAGATTGTTTGAGTAAAAGAAATAGCAATTAGATTTTAATCCTGAACGATGAGTTTTGGTTGTTGGTGTAATTGCTACGACATTTTTTTTCTGATAATTGTAATAATTATGATATTAAATAAAGACAGAATAAACTGACCAGAAAGAATATAAATTATTAGTGGAAAAGTGAGCAAAGAAAATGGGATTCCATCGGGATTCGAACCCGAGACCTCCGGATTGCTAGACCGGTGCTCTACCGACTGAGCTATAGAAAGCCCTAGTGCAGTGTTCGTCCCAGAAACCCTTAATTCTCAATGCTCGGGTGGTCAGAAGCTATAGCACTAATAATTTATATTCTTTCTGGTCAGTTTATTCTGTCTTTATTTGTTACAAACTCAAAAAGCTGCATCACTTCGGTGATCCCTCGCATTTATCCCCAAGTTGAATTATCCTTCGGGTTTATGCCAGGTTCAAGTGTGTGCGTGTGTGTTACACACAAACACACTGCTATAGCTTCTGACCACCCGAGCATTGAGAATTAAGGGTTTCTGGGACGAACACTGCACTAGGGCTTTCTATAGCTCAGTCGGTAGAGCACCGGTCTAGCAATCCGGAGGTCTCGGGTTCGAATCCCGATGGAATCCCATTTTCTTTGCTCACTTTTCCACTAATAATTATGATATTAGTAATATTATCGATTTGTGTTGATACACATATCTACGCCAAGGACGATATGTATGAGGATCGATAAAGCGTAGCTGTGAATCGATTCAGACACTGAAATTAATGGTAAGAGAAAGTATGTCTTCTCTGAAATTCGGATATGAATGTTAGAACGACGAGAGATACAGTGTAAAGAGCATATATGCAAAGTTAGTAGAAGCAGCTAGAAAAGAGTGAGTTTTTACGGGAGAGATTGGTATTGTTTGGTAGATTAATTCTATCGCTGGACAGTGATAACTGTCCCATTAATAGTGTGAATTTTAACTACTCGCAGAGGTTCAATAAGACGAATATTCCTATGCTTATGCATTTTGTTGTATGGCAATTTATTGCAACAGAACCGAAATGTGCCATAAGCTTTTGTATTCTTTTGTAAGAAAGGTCAAAATGAACATGAAAGAAGAAAGTGATGTGTTAATAAGCTGAGAATGTTCGGATACACTTGTACCTTAACACAGCTCTGCAATGGTGAGCACACATGTTATATTATAGGAGCTGAGGACTAATAGTTGGGTAGAAATTTATTTTGACAAGGGATTTGTTATATTTCTAGCTGTCCGTATCCAGGCACTGAGTATCCGGACTTGTCAGAGGACGTATCCGGAGTCGGATACCGCCCAGCCTTTGAGTCTTCGAGTAATCCCACGCCCAGCTGTGGACAGAACCCGGCAGACACACGCGAACCGGACAATACCCACGCCAATCGACCGTGTGTATCCGGCCACGCCGTGCTGCCACACCCGTATACACTTCACGCCGCGACGGACTGCAGGAACAGGCGTCAGCCACCTCGCGTGAACCGCGTATCCGACGCCAGGATCCGGCTTCGCCTGAGCAATACTGTACAGTCATCGTGCGGCTGTCGACAACGGGAAAGTGCCTTGGATATGTATAGGGGCTGTATTCATAGGGGGGTTTCATTCGTAGAACTGCATGAGCTCATATAGGGGCTCATCAGAAATTAGGATATTAGAAAACTGAAAACAATTTGTTTTTGCACAGGTATTTTTGTCTTGCCTTTTTCTTCCCGAAAAACATTTTTCTTTCGGTGACTTTGTATTGACATTCGGGAGACAACATCCCACATTGCACCGACTTTGTTTAAATAAAAGAGTCGGATGACACAATTGATTTGAAACGATAATTTGCTGTGTTCAGTTTATTATTGCGGTCGTCTTCCGAGAAACCCTTTGACAATAATTGGCGACCACGAAGGGACCTTTCGAAATAATTCTAAATTGTTAGAGGGGGTATCGGATAGGTGACACTATTGTCTCGGTAGTTTTGATTAATCTCTCCAAGGTAATAGTAATTTAATTACTACTTTGAGGATATATGTGTAATTGTAGCCTGATAATCCAGTGTATAACTTTGTGGATATTTTGATTGTGTTTCAGCTTCCACTTAGTTCTTTTCTCCGGCCTGTGCCCACGGGGAAAGCACCGTTGTTCACGCGCTGCTTTTGGAAGTGCCGGGTATATGTGTTTCCGGTGAGGCTCTGTTGGTAAGTCAATCCTATGCGAGAGTAAGAGAGGGATTGTGATGGATCTAGAAAAGTTAGCCAAGGTAGGGCAGACCTTAGGGTTAGAGGGGACAGAGTTGCAGGAGTTTATTAAGGCGGAACAGGACAAGGCGGGAGAGGCACGAGCGGAAGAACGGCAGAGGATGAAGGAAGAAAAGGAACTGACTGAACTGAAACTTAAGTTAGAACAGGCTAGGTTAGAAGAGGGAGGTAGTAACCGAGTTCAAATAAATACAGTTAGGGCACCAAAACTTCCAGCATTTCAGTGTGGGAAAGATAATCTAGATGTGTATTTACACAGGTTGGAACGGTACGCTAATGCTCAGCAATGGCCACGTGAGGTGTGGGCCATCCATTTGAGTGCTCTTTTAACAGGTAAAGCATTAGACACATACTCGAGACTGGATGACGACGAGGCACAAGACTACGACCGAGTAAAGGCCGCAGTACTCAAGCGCTACTCTCTCACTAGCGACGGCTTCAGATGGAAATTCCGTGGGGCAAAGCCGGAAACGGGAGAGACAGCAGCGCAGTTCGTGATACGGATACGGAGCTATCTCGAGAAATGGTTGGAGTTATCCGGCCTCAAGCCAACCTTCGAGGAGATGGTGCAACTGGTGCTCATCGAGCAGTTCTACAACGTCTGCTCCAAGGATATGGAGACGTTCATTAAAGAGAGACAGCCGACTGACATAGACGACTTCGTCGATATCGCTGACAGGTACATTGAGGCCCGCTCGGGATGGCATCTCGGAGGGCAGACCGGTGGTAAGTCCCGAAGTCACGTTACACCTGAATCTCGTGCTAACATTTCCACAGGTGATGCTCGACCCCAACCGGGAGGAGCAACGACTCCCCGCCCTGACGGATGCTTCATCTGCAGAAAGAAGGGGCATATCGCCAGGTATTGCAGAAGCCGAGAGACCAGGAAAGAAAAGGCTGCAGTCGGAATCCATGGTGGACAGAACCGGATCAGAACCGGAAAGCGGAGGGCAAGAAGCCCGACAGCCGCACTCCCGAAATGCGGACCGGAGAAAAGGCAGGTCGACCGGATGAGACAGATGATAGCCCGGTATCGACTAGTAAAGGCGGATCAGAGGCTAAGCGACAACTGTCAGAGTACGGTAACGCATGCTTGATAATCGATTCGTGTTTTTCCTGTGCAGAGCCAAAGTCGGATATCCTGATAGCAGATTCGGATCTGCCTGTGATAAGCATTGCGTGTGGAGAGCAGCCAGTTAGAGCTATGCCTGTGAGGAAGGGCATAGTAAACGGAACGCACGTGGACGTACTACGTGACAGCGGCTGTTAGACAGCGGTAGTGCGCACGGAATTGGTGGGAGCGGATCAGATGACCGGATCGCAACGGACATGCATCCTGATCGACGGCTCCGAGAAGCAGTTCCCAGTCGCCACAGTCATGATCGATTCTCCCTTCTTCGTTGGTGAGTTAGAAGTACTGTGCATGAATAACCCTGTGTACGATGTTATTCTGGGTAATGTTGCAGGTGTTCGGGAGCCGAACGACCCGGATAGCAGCTGGCAGGCGGATAGTGGGCTAGCCGTGGAGACTATGGCGCAGCGCTGGGAGGCATCCAAACCTCAACGAGCGATGAAGGTGCCGCGACAGGCCGATATCGCAACAGCTGATGAGTTTCGTCATGAGCAGAGCAATGATGAATCGTTGGAGAAAATTCGACAACAAGCGGAGAGTAGTGAGGTGAAGACGAGCCGAAATGGGAATCAGTCACGCTTCATTGTGAAAAGGGGCTTGCTGTATCGCGAGTTTAAAGCAGGATGCGGCGAGCGGCAGGAAGTGTCGAACCAATTAGTGGTTCCTCGCAAATATCGACATCAGATTCTGAGTCTAGCACACGAGTCGATACTCGGAGGCCATCTCGGCGCACACAAGACAACGGAGCAGATTTTGCAAAACTTCTTCTGGCCTGGCATTGGAGCAGACACAGTCAGGTACTGCAGATCCTGCGATGTGTGTCAGCGTTCTTTGCAGAAAGGGAAGGTGAGCAAAGTCCCCCTCAGAACCACGCCTCTGATAGACGAACCATTTCATCGCGTGGCAGTAGACCTTGTGGGTCTGATCGTGCCGGTGACGTCACGCGGGAACAGATACATACTGACACTCATGGACTACGCCACTCACTATCCTGAAGCAGTACCCCTTAGAAACATCGACACCACGTCAGTCGCGGAAGCATTGTTCACGATTTTCTCACGAGTAGGCTTCCCGCATGAGATGTTAACGGATCGCGGAACGCAGTTCATGTCTGACGTAATGAAGGAGGTGAGTAGACTGATGTCCATCCGCCACATCACCACCACTCCGTACCACCCGGCCTGTAATGGCCTACTGGAAAAGTTCAACGGGACCATGAAACAGATGTTGAAGAAAATGTGCGAAGAGCGTCCCCAGGATTGGGATCGGTACATTGACGCGTTGTTGTTTGCTTACAGAGAGGCTCCGCAGGCGAGTACGGGATTTGCGCCGTTTGAACTCCTGTACGGACGAGCCGTACGCGGACCTCTGATGATTGTTAAGGAGATACATGGACCGACGACAGCGCAGAGCCAGAAACAAAATCGACATATCAGTACGTCATGGATCTAAGAGAGAAACTGGAGGACACATGCAAAATGGTGCATGAACATCTGAAACAGTCCCATGACAGGTACAGGGAGCAGTACAACAGGAAGGCGAGACCCAGGTCATTCGAAGTCGGAGATGAGGTACTATTGCTGCTACCAACCGACCACAACAAGCTCTTAAATGCATTGGAAGGGCCCCTTTAAGGTAGTAGGCAAGATTGGAAAGCTCGACTACCGGATCGACCTCGGGACGAGGACGACGACGTTTCATGCCAACCTGCTCAAGCAGTATCATCGCCGCCACGACGAGGATGCAGCAGGACTGGAAAGCCACGACGGCGCTGGCGTATCCGTCATCGAGGAAGACGAGAAAGACGAGGACGTCGACGACCTCAGCCCCAAACCCACGTCGAATGAGCACCTCATCCAGACGCCGACACTCAAGCAGACGCAGACGGTAGCCGACGTAAAGTTATTAGGCAGCACTCTGTCTGGCGAGCAGAGCCGACAGCTGAGGAGAGTGATCGGAAACTTTGGCGATGCATCGAGGGAAGCGCGCCAACGGACGAGCGATGAGGTGGGCTCTCGCTCTGCAGCCGTAAATACGATTTGAATAGTATGTGACAGGAATGTATGGTTAGGGTGTGAGTGTGAAGTGAGTGAGCAGTGAGAGTGAACAGTTGCATTTGAGGCTTGCTGGCGAGAAGGTGCGCAGACGGGTTGACAAGCCAAGAACAGGGCCTGAACATCATTGCATCTAATTCGGCTGCGTCGCTTGGTGCATTCCCCGTAGACACCGCTGGCCGTCACTCAAAAAGAAAAAAGGGACCGAGAAGCTGTAAGTTTTGCAGAATTTGGTATTGTTACTCAATTTAGCATCCAGTAGGAAAGAAATCCTTTTTTGTAATCGATTAGAATAGTAGTAAAGAAATGTTAATGTTAAAGAGTATAAAGCAAATACATTACGTGAGGTTCTCGAAATATAGCTTGAAATGATGCTTGTTTTTGTGTACGCAATGAGCCAAAATATTTAAGCCAGAAGGAGAACTGGTTTGGTAACAAGAGGGTTAGGTTATTTGTATTACGCCATGAGATTGTTTGAGTAAAAGAAATAGCAATTAGATTTTAATCCTGAACGATGAGTTTTGGTTGTTGGTGTAAATGCTACATTTTTTTCTGATAATTGTAATAATTACGATATTAGTAATATTATCGATTTGTGTTGATACACATATCTACGCCAAGGACGATATGTATGAGGATCGATAAAGCGTAGCTGTGAATCGATTCAGACACAGAAATTGATGGTAAGAGGAAGTGTGTCTTCTCTGAAATTCGGATATGAATGTTAGAACGACGAGAGATACAGTGTAAAGAGCATATCGTCGGTGTTTTCACGAACCGACGCTATTTAGATTTTGGTCAAAATTTTCAAAATCGAGATATTGGTACCAAATGAAAGTGCTTTCAAAACTCTACCAAATCCCCAAATTTTAGATCACAAAATTAATTATTCATAATTTTATCAAAGAAAGAAAAAAACGACGGTACCCGAAATATCGAGAAATTGAGAAAAAGGGGTTTCACGAACCGACGCAGGAAAGATACGCCGGTTAGTGAACCCCGAATTGCTATGGTGAAGAGCAATGCGGGTTTTACGAACCGTCGCGGCTGCATTATTTTGAGCTTTGTTCAACTTACTGGCCTAGAATTAGGTTTTGGCCCTAATCCAGATCTCAGAGTGAGAACCAAACCTTCTGAAAGATGAATGACGGCCTAAGCCAGCCCACTGTCCACAAGTGAAGTGAATGGTAAGCTATAATCTTATTAAAATCATGCTGAAAATAACAGTTTTAGTTGGACTACCATAACCATTAATTACGGTAGAGTGTAGTCCCATGTATTCAATCGCGTGATGCTTATGAAGCCTAGTCTGTAAACGCCATCCAATTTCAAATTAGATCCCAAATCATATTATTTATAGTTTCTTTTCAACTTATGTCGTTACTTCTGAGACTATTGAGTACTGTAGTCGTAACGTCTGTGTGCAAGACATGCAAGATGTCAAAGTCTTGAAGACACTCATGGCTAAGCCTTGACTTGAGTTGAAAATGAAATCATGAGATTGACAAAGTAGACCTACTAAACTAAAAAAAAAAAGTATAAAGTCTTAAAGTAAAACTCAAAGGAAGAGTAAAGAATAAAGGTAGACATGTTAGACTTTAACTTTGAAGTCTAACTATCAAGTCTAAGTTAAGACTTTACTTGTAATACCAGTTACTAAAACTAAGATCAGCTGAAGTCTAAGACCAAGTCAAATTAACACAGAGTCTATCATAGTCTAGCTATACGTTAGATCTACATCTAGACTAGTGGTAATAGTAGGTAGAGTCCACCCATTTTTTCCCCCAATTTTTACTGGTCCATTCCTGAAAAAGTTACTGGTCAGTGTCCAACAGTGATTTTTCCTGGTCAGGGACCGTCGGACCAGTGCCAGTGTGCAGCGATAGTGTAGATGTCATCTATGACAGTATGTGGTCTAGTGATACTACCTAAACACTACGAGTACTCTACAGGTTAGGTGGCTTTCCTGTACAGTGCAGTGTTATAGTATACTTGTGAATTCAGCCCTAGTACCGTACTGTGTGTAGACATGTGACATTATGTCTAACGTTAGTTCGAGTGGAGTACCTTTGAAGCACAGCGGTGGGGCCTTTTTTCCCTAAAACTTGTGAATGCGGCCCAACCAAATGGTGTTTACATATTTACGCGTGATTGATAGTGATACAGTAGCGCTGTAGATTTCCACAGCAGCCATACATAATCTTTTGTCCTTTCTTCTTTCCTTTTTTCCGTTTGTTCTTTTACCCTTTTTATTCTTGGGATCGAAGGACTTTTAAGAAATGTCCCTCGACTGATTTAACCAGGACTCTTGAGTCCTGGTAAACCTAACCGAGTAACCGTTAACGTTTGTTAGGCCTAACATGTAACAGTAACACTGACTTAGCCCTGTATTGACTTTGTCTTTGGCCGACTTACTGAGATGGCGAGTCTAACTCTTTAACGTTAGTCTAAACGTAGTCGTTAGATCTGTCAGTGTCAGTGTCACCGGTTATTGTATATGGTGCCATCTCTAATGTACGTTAACAAGTTGATGTTAGTTATCTATGTCAACTTACTGATTCAGTAATAATGGTACTGTCATTCTGTTGGATATCGCCGCAATATCATCCGTGGCGTGTTAATTTCGTGTCACAAAGACAAAAGTTGCCATGATCTAATAGTATTAGATGTCTAGATCTAGATGTAGTCTAGATCTAAGTAATATAAATTCTGTGTAACTTAAAAGTGACAGGTCTAGACTTCACTTAGCCTATAATTAGACCAGACATTTATGAGGCAAAGGCCTATTTAGTAGATCTATTCTTATTCTATTGTAACGTCAATTCCTACCAACTCGCCACGTGTTATTCCTAAGGCCAAGGACTTCCGGGTTAGTGATTTTTTTTTTTCATAAATACCAAACAGCAGACGTGTTTCATTTGCATTCTTGCACAGACTTCATGAAAATATGTGCAGTATCAAAGAAATATGATGCACATGACAATGCCAGTGTTTTATAGGTGAATGGTTAATACCTTTAAAAGCTGAATGATAATGTAGAGTCTAGGTCTAATTAAGATGTTACAGTCTCTGATAAGAAACAGGTTTGATTGTCATAGACTGTTTCCCAAATGCAGGTACATGTAGTAATATTCAGCTATTTCAATGCAATGCCTTGTTTACAAGTACATGTAGATTTATATTCATGTGAATGATAATTCAATTTCTACATGAGACTTACTAAGTGCTAAACATAATATATTGCATCAGTAAAATGTGTAAATGACGAGACAATTTGAATATGCATCAAAGACGAACAGCAGCATTTTTTGACATTCTTTGATCCTGCATAGGCCTACCATTTTGTTTTATGTTTAATATAAATAGAGCAAAATAATTTCAACTTCAGTTTTGTTGGCTGATTTTTTTTTTCTTCTCAAAATTAAAGTTGTATCTTGTACCATGATGTTTGATTTTAATCAAAAGTTCTTAATTTCTTTCTTTTCTTTCAGATGACTGGTGCCATGTAGTAGCGAAGAACTGGACTGTCTCAGAAAAGAAACGGAAAAGTACAAGATCGTGTACATCATCAACGGATGTGAATACAATGGTAATGTAGAGTCTAGGTCTAATTAAAGGCATAATTTACCATTTGCAGATGAAAACATTAGTGCTTTAGAATAGTTCTAAAATGTGAGTTAGGGATAGAAACAACCACTGTCAAAATCTGAATCCGTATAATCGATGTTAAGTGTTGTTAAATACATAAAATGTGAACAATAGTTATAATAAAAATGTTTCCAGACTAAACCGTATACAGTTACGGTTTACTGAGAAAAACCCTGATATCTCCTTATATTTTAGGATTTATTGCAAATATTTCATATGGTAGGATGTTTTATGATACAACAGACCTACACATATGCATGAAATGTGATATCTTGAACATTTTTGAAATCACTGCTCCCAAAGGTAAACTGGACCTTTAAGATGTTAAAGTCTCTGATAATAACCAAGTTTGATTGTCGTAGACTGTTTCCCAAATGCAGTTAGTAATATTCAGCTTTTTCAAAGCAATGCTTTGTTTACAAGGACATGAAGATTTATTCATGTGAATAATAATTTAATTTCTACATGAGACTTACTAAGTGCTAGACATAAGATCTTGCATCATTGAAATATGTAAAAGGCGAGACAATTTGAATATGCATCAAAGACGAACAGCAGTATTTTTTTGACATTCTTTGATCCTGTATACCATTTTGTTTTATGTTTAATATAAATAGAGCAAAATGATTACAACTACAGTTTATTTGGCTGATTCCTTTTTCTCAAAATGAAAGTTGTATCTTGTATCACGATGTTTGATTTTAATCGAAAGTTCTTAATTTCTGTCTTTTCTTTCAGATGACTGATGCCATGCAGTAGCGAAGAGCTGGACTGTTTCAGAGAAGAAAAAAAAAGTACAGCATCGTGCTGATCATCAAGGAATGTGAATACAATGGCTTAGGAAAGAGGACAATCTACAGATAGGATAGAAGGGAGAAATTGGGATGAAGGGCGACAACATAAGGACGGTATATCTACAGTGAAATGTGATTGTAAAGTGGAAACATGAAACTAGATTCTAAGATTGAAGGTGAAAACAATGCATTCCATTCTGTGATGTCGTAATTACAATTTTGCTACACTTTAATAACACTACAGAGAGACATTTATATCAGGGAAAGCTTCATGTGGATATGGAATGTTAGATTTTTTAAAGTGTTCACTGGTATGTATTTCATGATAATAAATCTTGAAGGTTTTGTGTGGTAATCATAACCTTGTGATAAATCTTGATAGATTTCTAAGTGCACATTGGCAATAAATATGCTGTAATCAGATTAAGTTCTATTCTCCTTTATTCTTTTATTTATTATTTTGTTGTCTTCAACCCACTCTGAATGTGTCACGTATGATTCTTATAAACATGGGAACATGCACTCCATGTAACTGATAGGACTTATAACAAATTGACATAATTATTCAACCATCACCAGACAGTTCTGTTGTAAGATGTTCTTTATTTAACGAAAACTGTAAATTGGTAGGTGTATGTTCCCATGCAAGCTCACAACAAAATACAGAAATATGATTTCTTTTAATAATAATTCATTATGTCTCTAAATTTACAATTAAAGAAAGTGATTGCAAAAAGGATGTCAAACATTGTATATCAAAATAATAGATTATTGATTTGTCTCCATCCGTAGTAACACACACAACTGCAGTGTGCAGTTTGTAGGCTGCTGTGAAAAAAAATCACAGGCAGCCCAAGCGGGATTCGAACCCACGACCTCTGGATTACTAGACCAGCGTCATAACCACTAGACCACCGGAGTGCCCTGGCACTACCTTTACACATGAATAATTACATATAGAAGGGCTTGGGAGCGCTTCGAAGCTTACTGCTCTTATTAAATATGTACATGTCATTTGCATCTCAACTAAAGATGATTAAACACACTGAAATTCTTGCTTTAAATGATATTCATAATCATTTTTTTTCTTTAATAGCTTGGGATGGACACTTTATACACTGTATCGGTCTACATTTCGCCTACAATATGGAATTCTTTACTTCGAGACGTTTCTTTTTAAAAAACAACTAGAAATGTCGCTTTGGCGACTGGTATGCCTCCGCCATAATGCATGATTTTCCCAATAGGTCTAGATAGTACATGTGGACACTGTGTGATTACATTTTCACAAAATTGGCAAAATATTGGAAATCGATTGTACATACAATTGGCAGCATTTAACCCCTACTGTTGAATCACAAATGTACTCGTTGATCTCTTTTATTAAATCCCATAGAAACCTTAAGTCATATCTGTAGGCAGACATAATGGATAATTCCAGAAAGCAAACTTCTTATACAAAAAAAAAGAGAAGAAACTTCTGTGTGGATGGCAGGTACCGCAATAGCATGGATTTTTTTCAGATTTAGTTATCATAAGTTGTCAAAGAAAGCAAGAAAGATGCAATGATTTATTTGAATATTGAAAATCCCATCAGGCTCTTGTCAACATTATGAAAGGGATAATTGCTGAAACAAAACCGAGAAACTAACTCAAATGAAAGATTGGTCTGCGAAACTCAACTTCGATGTTGCTTAAAGTTGTTGTTTTTTTTTTTCTCTCATACCTATGAATGACAGTCTGATTATGTCATTTACAGGTCGTTCAAATAATCTACTTGGCCAACAAACCAAATAGAGGATATTCTGTATAACATTCATGCAACGCAAGATCTGATGGTTATTGCCTTTATGGGGTCCTATATATTTCATCATGGTGAAACACAGCCTAACATATGCGAATGTTTTACGCAAGAATACTTTGAATAGACCAGGTGGCCAGAGTATCAGGTTACATTGTACCTTATTGAATAGACAGGATGTTGATATAAAGACATTCCTGGACGCGCTCGTAGAAAAGTCGGGGATTATGAGCATAATAGAGAAGTTCAAAGGCCGATTACAGACGGTCTCTTTTTTTCTGCACTGGTCCATAGAATGCATTTGCCTTCGTAGAAAGCGCTCCAAATTTGTGAAGAGTGATTAATTTTGTGAGAGATGGACCTGTGATAACCCATCGCTTCAATTGAACACTTTGTTTTAGGAGCAAGGTATTTTGGGCAATAAAAGCATGAAATGTTCTTGTCTTATCTCATATGTATCGATGAAATCAAATGTTTTCATGCTGCTATTGAAGTGGTTTATTCACTTATCGTGCCAGCGTAACATATATGTAACATATATATATATATATAAGGATATATATGCATTTAGGTAGGACTACATTTTTTCATTCCATTAGACTTCGCGCACTCATGCACATTGCAGCATTTTCATATTCATAAACGATTGCAGCAAATGCTCATTTCCTTTATACATTATGCTTATTGAATGAGATTAGTTCTTCATTTCTTTCTTGTCTTTTATCGGGGGATGACTGGTACTGTATAAACAATTAAACAAATATTGATTTACACTCATGACATAAGAGAAGAACAATTCAGCAAAATTAGCCGTCTGTTATGAGAGATTGAAGAATGCCAGGAGAAATGTTGTTTATTTCAACAAAGATATTGCCTTTTCCTTATTTTCTCAAGTGATGTAATAATTTTAGGCCTTCAAGCCTGTGTGGCTTGTGCTTGTCATACTTCTATGATCATGTCGGCTTCTTCTACAGCTGCTGGAGTATACGCGATGGCCAGCCTTTTTTTGTTGTTGCTAAATTGAATTAACTTCTGCGTCGAATTCGGGAATGGTCACCTGCGACCCTGTTTGAAAAGACGCTCTCTCACATGGAGACGAATTTGAATTGTCTACGGGCATTCTAATTTGAATACGTTTTTTTGAAGTGATAGTGAGAGGAAACTGAGATTGAATTATGAACATATTCATGGCGCTATCTTTTTTTTCTTTTATTTTGTCGACGAGTTTGAATTACATAACTGTAAAATTAGAAAACAAACGTACACACACACACACACACACAGAAAAAAAAAAATGACTGTGAAATCTTCGCATAATGTTAAACCATTTTGAACACTCGAATATGCCATTTTCTCTTCCTTTGTAATACATTTGCCTCGATTCGTGCTCCTTCATTTTTATCTCATTGCATCACATTACTTTCCTTTCCAGCTATCCACTATGTCTTCTTTATTCTCATCATCTTCAATTAGTCGTCTAGATTGAATATCCTCATCGATGGTGGCGATCACTTATCCAAGATACTTTGCCCGTATTATTATGTATAATCTAATAAGATATCACCATAACACAGATTATAGGCAAACCTAGCCGTGTATAATATTTCATTTCGTTTGCAAAAGTGTGTTAAGATTACCATTCATCGAACAAAATTTAGAAGACCAGCCTATTTTATTTTTCTCTCTCTATCTCTCAATCTTTCTTCTTATCGCATAGACTCCGATGTTTCATAGGCAGACCGGAAGAGCTTATAAATGTTCCGTTAACTGACTTGAACATGTGTTTTATAAGATCATATAGTTGTAAGTGAATATATAATTATATAAATATATATATATATAATAATATATACATATATATATATATATATATATATTGTAACGAAATTCGGTGGAACCGATTCGATTTAACCGTTTCGATTATAATTTGTTATAATCGATTGTGCCTACAGCATAGAAAGGGGGCACTATTGGAACGTTGGGCAAATGCTGTAATGTGGTAGTGCAGTATTATGAGTTTTAACATTTATTATTAAATATGTGGTTACTTGTTTGTTATAGGCAAGTTTGGATTATTTTAATACCAACTCCGGTTTAGACCGATGATACATGCCGAATTGTAGTAACCATGTACAAGAGATACTGCCAAAATATATAATCGTTGTACGAATTTGATAACCACGCCAACATTGTAAATAATTTGAATGAATACTGCGGATATTTTCTGCGTCCTTCACGGCCGTGCGGGATTGCCTCCTCATTCCGCGATAGGAGGAGAGGCATATAAATTGGCCGTTGTGTGACATAGTCCGCAACAAGCAGCCCGTGTATGATACATTTCCAATGTGTTGTTAATGTTTACTTCTATGTGTAATAAACTGTACATGTGTTCCTGAATTGCTGCCTTCACTGTGTCTTCTTGAGGGTTCTACCACAATACATCAGTTAGGAGAGTGGTGGTACATGTTCCTGAGAAGACCAACAAGCAAGTCATTGGATTTCGGGCATAATGGTAATGTGACTTGTCGCATAGTCCGTGCCCAATCCAAGTTCCAGTCGTCGCCGTTGGATTTCGGGTATATTGGTAATGTGACTTGTCGCATAGTCCGTGCCCAATCCAAGTTCCAGTCGCCGCCTGAAAAAGTTGGTAACGGTACGATACAGCACTTTACCCCGTGCCAACGATACCTGTGCCACCATATGGTTGTGAAAGGTGTTCCACGTTAGCGTGATTGAGTTGGTAGCAAAAGTTGGTAGCAAAAGTTGGTAACAAAATTTGGTAGCAAAACTTGGTAGCAAAAGTTGGTAACAAAAGTTGGTAGCAGAACTTGGTAGCAAAAGTTGGTAACAAAACTTGGTAGCAGAGCTTGGTAGCAAGAGTTGGTAGCAAAAGTTGGTAACAAAAATAAGTATACCAATTTAATATCCTCTACAAGTAACGCTTGGGAGTGACATACTCTAAGTGATGCTGAACTTGGTATGTGTGCCGCTTGTGTTGGTGAGCTGCTTCTGTCACAACATAATACATGGTAGCATACAGACTTGTAGTTTTAGTAGTTTAAAGGGATCGTTGTAAACTGCAACAAAACGAACCCCGCCTACTCGGCCATCCTGACACGGCTCGCGGAGGCATTTGTACAAACAGTCGAATACACTCTCTTACTTCACGACGAGAAGGCGAGTCCGTCACACATGGTGTCAGGAGTGGGATCCCTATTTGTAACTTTTGTATGAATAGATGTAGTTAACTGTATTTTCACTATGGCACGCGGAACACCATTGTTGGAGTTGTCACTTTTGCTGGAGAGCAAGATCAGCGAAATCGACGACTTAATTGCTCACGTGTCCGAATCGGTGCGCAAACAAACTGGAGTAACGCCAACTTCGGTTTCTAACTCACGCTGCTCACCGGTAACACTTGGAGGGCGCCGTAACCAGTCGTCACGACCAATCTCGCCAGTGGCCGTGACACCTCAGCTGTTTGGAGATGATAATGGAGAGGTGGAGTTGTCAGCTCCGCCATCGGCAAAGCTACTACCTCAGCAGCATCAAACTCCAATGCAGCAGTCGCATTCATCTCGTACAAGTGACCAGCCTGTTACATTTGGAGGACAACCAGATGTAATGCCACACCAGTTTGGCCCGAACCAGCGACGTCGAACAGAGCTCTGGGACCAGAGACGTCATTATGATGTTCAGACCAACAGAAGCAACCAGCCGGCCGTCATACCAGATAGATATGATGGCAAAGGACCTGTACTGGACTATCTTTGCCATTTCGAAGCTTGCGCTGGAGTAAACCGCTGGACGGAAGTGGAGGCTCTCCAGTACCTGGCTGCCAGCTTGAAAGGAGCTGCTGTCAAAGTACTAGCACAGCAGACGGGACGTCAGTTGACGTACCAAGAACTTGTGAACCGCCTGAAGCACCGTTTTGGACCTGTTTCGCATTCAGAAGTATTCTTGGCAGAACTGCGTACCAGACGACGCAGACCGAAAGAAAGTTTGCAGGAGCTAGGACAGAGTATTCGCGAGCTTACATCCATGGCATATCCTGAATTCGAGGAAGCGGGCCAAGATAAATTGGCTCGAGGTCATTTTCTCGATGCTATAGTTGACCGGGATATCCGAATCGGCCTCTTCCGGGCTCAGCCTCGTACGCTCGACGAGGCAATCCAAGCTGCTCTTAACACAGAATCGTTGTAAACTGCAACAAAACGAACCCCGCCTACTCGGCCATCCTGACACGGCTCGCGGAGGCATTTGTACAAACAGTCGAATACACTCTCTTACTTCACGACGAGAAGGCGAGTTCGTCACAATATATATTCTCCACCCTTTCTCATGTCTCTCTCTCTCTCTCTCTCACACACACACGCACACACACACACACACACACACACATAGACAAAACAATAATCTATCCCGTTTGCTGATGACTTTTATCATATATATCATATCACAGTACACTGTGTAAGATTTAATCTCACTTGATGTGTAGTGAACAATATCTCATCCCGACATTACGGTGTATATAGGGTTGTAAGTGAATCGTGATTGCACATAAACTTTGCAACATTAAACCCGACAGGAAACCTACAAATGCGCTCGTTGATCTCCTTTATTAATTCCATGGAAACCTAAGACATAATTATAATTATGGTCGAAATCTGGAGGCAGTCATGATAGATAAATTCAAAAAGAAAACGTCTCTATACAAAAAAAATAGATAAATGAATAAATAAATCGTGGATTTCACAGGTTTAGTCATCATTAGTTGTCAAAGATTGCGAGAAAGGTGCAATGATTTAATTGAATATTGAACATCCCATCAGGCTTTTGTCAACATTATAAAAATTGTTGAAACAAAACCGAGAAACCAACTCAAATGGAAGATTAGTTCGCGTAACTCAACTTCGATGTTGCTTGAAGTTGTTGTTTGTTTTTCTGTCATACTTATGAATGACAGCCTGCTTATAAGATCGTTAAAAGAATCTATATACTTGACCAACGAACCAAATGGAGGATCCCTGTATAGCATTCATACAACGCAAGAGCCGATATTGCTACTACGGGGTCCTATATATTCATCATGGTGAAACAAAGCCTAACATAATTACGCGCGTGTATTACGCAAGAATACTTTGAATAGACCAGGTGGCCAGAGTATCAGGTTACATTGTACCTCCATGAATAGTCAGAATGTTGATACAAAAACATCCCTGGACGCGCTCGTAGCCGCCATCTGAAAAGTCGGGGATTATGAGCATAATAGAGATGTTCAAAGGCCGATTACAGACAGCCAGTTTTTCTGCACCGGTCCATCGAATACATTATAATGAGGTGCTTCGTATGTATTATGTAACCTTTTTTACGGACCCCAATGATTTAATGGTTGTTGGGAATCGAATGTGCAAGTTCTCATGTGGTTGTTACCAACATTTATCATAGCATTTATACTTCGACAATGACATACGCTGCAATAAAGCGAGAAACAAGACATATGGCAGAAGTTTTTTGTTCTTTTCTATCTCTTTCTCTCATACGCTTAGCATTCACGGGAAATTGTATATAAAAATTACGATGTTTGATATTTTGATGCTTGCAGCATTTTCAAAGAAACCTTGGGATAACTAGACCGGTGGTGTAATGTAAAACATTTTCTTGAATAAAGAAACGATTCAATCAATATCTATATATATTTGTGTATATGTATATAATATATATATATATATATATATATATATATATATATATATATATATAATGTATATTTATATTTCTTAATCTATGTATATGTATATATATATTTTGCCAAGATTACAAACCTATCGAGACGGAAACTGTTAATATACCGACCTATCCTGCAGCGACGATGTTTTTTTTTTTTATCTCCTGCTTACGACAATGTGTAAGCTCTACATATATTTCAAAGCTTTCGGGGAATATCAGAAAGGACAAAGAATGTGTGTGTTTTTTTTTTTTAAGAGAGGCAAAAATAGTAAAAATACTAATACACCATACTGATAATGTAACAATATGGAACATCTACAATGTACATTTATTATTACCTTTTGAGTGATCATCAACATCATCATCATCATCATCAACAAATGGTTCCCTTGATGTAATTATACAATAGCTTTTCTCTGTTGTTGTTAATTGTCATTATTACCATGATTATTTCTACACTGTTCAAGTTATCGAGTGATAAAGACACACATACAACCACACAATTTTTCTAATTTCTTTGCATGGAGAGATACATGTACACACGGTGATGGTACTCCATATTCTTAGAAAGATTGCAAGTGATCTCTGCAATGTAGAAAATCGTCCATTTTTGGACAGGCATGAGTGTTTACATGTAATACGCAGTTGCACAGACTTGTAAGGGCTTTCATTGAACATTGTACAGTGTGTACATCGTATCGTCTTCTCGCGATCGCTTGCAGGCACACAGGCATGGGCACGGATCCACAGACATGGACACGCAGGCGCACACATAGTCATGAGCACACACTTACAAAGGGGATATTATTATTTACAATGCATGCACGCACGGCCTCCAATGGATTCGCACGCAGGATGCTAGTCCACTGCCTAGACTGCCTTCGTATACCGCCAATGAGGGCGTATGAGAGAGTGAAAAAAAGATAAGAGTCCCGTGTCGGAACTAGCAGGATGCTAGATTCGCACGGACTCGCACGGTAGCGTGCCAGCACCACGCACGGTACCGTGCCAACACCTCGCACCATAGCGTGCCAGATGGTCCGCACTCGACGGTGGCACGCAGCCGCACGGAGGCGCACTGACTGGCACGCAGCCGCACGGAGGCGCACGAGGTCGCACGGGGTCGCACGGGGGCGTACAGAAGCGCACGCACCCGCACGAGGCCGTATGAAATGGCACGGAGCCGCACGCACCCGTGCGAAACCGCACGCAGCCGCACGAAGCAGCCCCGTGCGCAGTGCGTGCGGGAGTAACATAACTTAATGGTCTGACTGTAGTTACTTACCTGTATCACAGTTGATTCCTTGAGTTCCAGTATCACAAGAACATCCATATGGATCAGGCAGGCAGAATAGGTGAGGACTACATGCATCGGCAGTCTCCGATCTGTATGTACATTTGAATTCACAGGTTGGTCCAAATCGATTTCCACCATTGGTTCTGCAGACTGAAAAGAAATCAATTACACGCCAACACACATAGCTATTTCAAACACTTTCCCATACAGGTCAATATGTGTATCACTAAACCGTTCTGAAACCAATGGTGGCTACCCTGTGTCCCTTGTGTAACTATACTGTCGTGATATGTCATCAAAAATGTGTTTAGATGTATGCTTCTGAATCAGGCACATGAACATCAAATGCAGCTAGCTTCCCACATATATGTGAACATGCATCGATCACAAAACCAACAAAAAGTCGCGCCCATTGATTTTACGTGAGGACTTAAAAAAAGTGAATAATGGGTCAACCGAGTCAAGTTTTCCATATTTTCTGAAAGAGCTATCCTTCTTCTACACTATTCTTTAGTTTGGGATCATTGCGTGAATGGGAAAGTGTGTTTCCACCAGTTTTTCTACAACCTTTTTCTGGGGGAAAGTAGAATGATCAGATACTGTATGTCTTAGAGGCCCCTTTTCATTTCACACTCTTCACTTTCAAGTGTAATAACTTTTGAAAGGATAACGTTACTGCTTTGAAAGTGGCCATTTATGACGGACAGAATATGTTAACAAAACATGGTCAATATCAGCTTAATCTGATAATCCCTTCACATTTACACAAAGCACACACTTTTACATAGTGTGTGCTTTCTTTCCAGTATTTAGATAGGTTAGGGAGTCCATTTGAATAGAGTTATACATCATTTTAACCCTAAAGGGGCCGGGCTTTTTTGGCTATGCTAAGATGGGGTGGGGGGGGGGGGATGGTGCTGATTCCGCCCCCCGAGATCTCGGCCATCGGTGGTGCGATCGCGATGAAATTTTGCATGTGTGAGACCCACGTCATAATCTACAAGATTTTTTGAAACAATCAATTTCTAATTTTAATTGATTAATTATGCAAATTAAGCTAAAGATCATATTTTAGCCTATTTAAAAGCATTGAGAGTCTAATTTTTGATCTGTAAATCTGCTTTAGCATATTCAACAATTGTACATCATAAAAACTTCCAAAACTCATTTCAGTTCTTATGCATTTTATTGTTTTCAGAATTTCTTATGTATTTCTCTGTTTTTCAACTTTAATTTTTTCTTTGTTTTTTAATTGGAGATTGTCACTGACCACTTTTCTACCATAATTAGTCAAAAAATTAATCAATTAAAGTGATTAATTGTACAAATAATCAGGTTTTTATGACTTTCATGACAGAGCACTCTTTTCCATAGGAAATGTACACAAAATCACAAAATTGTGCCCATTTTGGGGCGACATTCCGTTACAAAAATGGGCGTGGCTTCGCAAATGTATGCGCGAACGTTGCAAACTTGGTCTCAAAAGTTGCGCGAGACTTGAACAAACAAAGTCAAGAAGCCTTGCGAAGAGGCCTTCTCGCGTTACAAAATTATAGCGCAAAACGTCGAGGGGGGCGGATTCCGCCCTTTTATAAAAAAGGGCTAAAGGGCTTTATAGTCTGCTCTTTCAGAATCTGCCCTTAACTAAAGATTCATGTCTGGCGACTTTTTGTTGGTTTTGTGATTGATGCAGGGTCATATATTGCCTTTCTAGTATCCGGTATACTATTCTATACTTCCAGCAGTCTAAGCATAGAATAGGATAACATCTATGACACTATCATTACACTGATTACTTGTAAATCTTGACCAAAAGGTCTCAGACATAATGCACTCATTAGCATTCAAATAGTGAATGGTCATGAGCAGTGGTATGAGATTTCACATGATGTGGAAGATAAAGGCATTCTTTTCAACAGGGTGAAGCCAAGTTGAATTGTGTGCCTCATCTTTCACTGAGTGTGAAATCTTGTTCCAATGTCAACCATTTTTCGTGAAAGGCGAATGAGTAGAACAATCACAGTACTCAGTCAGTTGTACCCGAAACTGATGGGTTGTGCATTATGAATTTACAGTAAAAAAAGTAACAAAATGCATGCTTGTAACTGTTGAGTGCGCATGACAAAGGTTTGTTCACTGTGACATCAGAGCTGTGCAAGATGGAACAAAAACGATGAGTTGATGATGAAACCAAAACAAAGTTCTCTGAAGGGCTCAAAATTCATCTTCCATCACTTGGAATTTACTTCCCATACATAGTAACGGTCTACCAAGAAACTTACCTGGCTGAAGTGATTTGCCAGGATGATGAGTTACTTTGCAGTGTTTTGAGATCAAAAGAGTAGAATAATGTTGATTGTAGATAATCTTTATTCCAGAAGAGCCCTCCCTTTTAACCTAAAGTTCAGCATTGTGGGAAAGTAGAACTTAACAAGATGATTGAACGTGCCCTTGCAATCGTTATCATCCAACGGGTCTAGGACTTGTCCCCCCGGAGGACAACTCCCCCGGGAACTACTCCCACCTGACAACTCCCCCGGAGGACGTCTCCCCCGGAGGACTACTCCCCCGGGGGACGTCTCCCCCGGGGGACGACTCCCCCGGGGGACGACTGCCCCGGGGGACGACTCCCCCCGGGGGACGACTCCCCCCGGGGGACGACTCCCCCCGGGGGACGACTCCCCCCGGGGGACGACTCCCCCCGGGGGACGACTCCCCCCGGGGGACGACTCCCCCCGGGGGACGACTCCCCCCGGGGGACGACTCCCCCCGGGGGACGACTCCCCCCGGGGGACTACTCCCCCCGGGGGACCACTCCCCCCGGGGGACCACTCCCCCCGGGGGACCACTCCCCCCGGGGGACCACTCCCCCCGGGGGACCACTCCCCCGGAGGACCACTGCCCCGGGGACGTCTCCTGGGGGACAATCCCATACTGAACAGAGATTTTTTTTTTGTGTGTGTGTGTGTCCTAGAAATTAGAATTAAATTCATCTGTGTAAAAACAGTATTCTTTTTAAATAAGATTTAAATTAAAGTTGGCGTTACCTAAGACACGTCCATCTTTATAACAAAGTTTTTGAAATCTCAGCACAAAGTTTTTACCATTGTACACGCTACATGTAATGTCTAAAAAAGTAGAAACGCAGGTCCATTTTATCACTGAAAATTGGTCAAGAGATAAACACATTGACGGATACACGCTTTTGAGGGGAGAGTTTATTCCTTAGCATGTACCTGTTATTCTTCATTATTTTATAATATTTTAAGAAGTCCATTCTTTGATGATTTTCTTTTTCTTTTTGCAATTCATGATTAAGATAAGGAATTGAATGAAAGAAAGATATCATTCAGAGGGGTGAAGGCTCAAGTTTTTGAGTTTCTTCAGTTTGTCTCCCTCTACAAAGGAATATGTTGTTAGAAATACCCTTTTAATGGGGTTATGATCTTTATCTTAGATTCTTATGATAGTTACTATCCTGTATGTCACTGTCAGTAATTTCATTGTGCAATTTTCGTTTGTTATGTTGACTGTGAATTTATCTGAACATCATTACAATTCTTAATGTCGGAGAAATAATTGACAGAAAAAAATATGAATATTCTGTTCCTGAAAAGACTTGAACGTGTAAAAAGGTAATATCTTCCAACCGGCATTAGGCACTATAATGCAGAAACAGTATTAGCACTGGTTGCACAGTTACCATGCATCCTGAATGCACCAGCCACATACCGGTATCTGCATGACACACGTATAACATAACCCTTGCTGTACTATTGTTGGTAGAAAACACAAGATTGATAGCTAGAACTTGTTATTAAGAGTATGGTAGTCAATACTACTTGAAAAAATACAGAAACTAGAAATGTCGCTATGGCGACTGATGCCTCCGCCATAATGCATGATTCTCCCAATAGGCGTATAGTACAATGTCTTCACAATGTGTGATCCATGACAGTTTCACATAACTGGCAAAATATTGAAATGACAGGTTTGTCAGAAATGTCTTGAACTGGGTTTGCTATAATTTTCTAAGAGTGCAGGTACACATATTTGGGGAATTTTGGGAAAGTTTATGCAATGAGTAATTTCCAAGGTACGAAGAAAGAGTGTGATGACGGTACAAAATAGATTTTTTTTTTTTTTTTTTTTTTTTGGGGGGGGGGGGCATTGAAACCTGGCCTTTGACCCTTAACCTTTGACCTTCTGGCTGGAAATTTCCCAGAGAATCTCCATTAGGTAATGCATGTATTAAGTTTTGAAACTAATAATGCAAGCATTGCATATACTAGTATATGAGGGAAATAGTAAAATTTTGAGTTGACCTTGACCTTTGACCCCTGACTATTGACCCATTACCCCTAAATTCCCTAGATAATCCCTGCCAGACAGTACATGCATATGTACCACGTTCCACGAAGATACATTGAAGCATTTGAGAGAAAAGTAATATTGCAACATTTTCACCTAACCTTTGACCTTTTGACCTTTGACCTTATGACATGAAACTCTCTCTGGAGAATCTTTGCGCAGTAGTACATGTCCACACCAAGTTTCAAGAAAATACCTTCTGGCATTGCATAGATATGGGGGAAATTGCAACATTTGTAGCATTTGACCTTGACCTTTTGACCTTTGACCTCTTGCCAATGTCACTAAAATCTACTCAACTAATTGTCCCATCATACATCATCCTTGGACCAAGTTTGGTGAAAGCTGCTTCATCCAGTTTTGAGTTATCACGTAAACAGATAAATTTTAGGATTTGACCTTGATCTTTGACCTTTGACCTCTGTCCGATTTCACTGAAAAACTAATCAAGTAATTGTCCCATCATACATCATTATCCAACAAAGTTTGGTGAAATTTGCTCCATCCAGTCTTGAGTTATCGCGTAAACGGATACAATTTCATGATTTGACCTTGACCTTTGACCTTCAGCCGATTTCACCCAAAATCTAATCAAATAATTGCCCCATCATACTTCATACTTGGACCAAGTTTGGTAAAATTCCAGTAAATATTACTCAAGTTATCGCGTAAACGAAAGCGGACGGACGTACGGACGGACGTACGGACGTACGGACGGACGGACGGACAACCCGAAAACATAATGCCTCCGGCACCACTTCGTGGCGGAGGCATAAAAATGCAAAAAATGGCAGTTGGGGTAGGGGTAAAAGGCAAGGAAATTTTATGCCTAAATATGGGCAAAAGGTTAGTATCATGTGGAAGATTAGGTTTTACACTAAAATTATCATTATAATCCATTTCCTTGACCCCCAAAACATGGGGTTAGACACCAAAACCATAATTCGTCGGTCGCATTACGAACCGGCGAATGTTCGAATTTGCGCGGAAACACGATTACGAGATAATCGCGTTTAAAGAATCGGGACTTCTTTAAACGTATAAAAACGTGTCTTATAACCGCACATTGATGATGATATTAAGAGAGTGATGAAAGAGGAATTTTCTGCTTTGTCTGATACTAAATATTATTTTGTAGCTGCACCTGGGGCTCTGTGGTAGTGATGCAAAGTGCGTTTGCCGGTTCGTAAAACCCCCCCATTTCAGCGTTTTACGTACATCGCGTACTAAAGAGAGGGCATTACGAACCGGCAAATGTATACATTTGCTGGTTCGTAAAGCCCATGCTCAGTACGTGTGGACGTAGCGAGTGCGCATTATGAACCGGCAAATGTAACATAAAATGGCGCGTATCATCACACATTCCACACGCTTAGGTGGTACGCGCACAGTGTAATGTATACATTCGCCGCTCTAGGTAGTGGGATTGTGATTCATTCATGTTCATTCATGTTCATTCATGTTAGTTGTATCATAATCATGGATATTAGGAAAGTGTAACAAACACCACAGTTATTTTCTCAAACTATACAACCTACCTGTACTTTTACACATTAATAGTTGATGCGAGTAATGTTATCAAACTGTGCAATGGGTTTTTGATTGGATGAGTACCGTTCTATTAAAGTGTGCCTGGTAGTCACTCACTATCTATAAATATTACAAGTGTTAAGTCATTATCAGTATTGAGAGAATATAATTACACCCATACAAACACAAACATACACAAACACACATACACGCACATATACCAGTAAACACACTCGAACCCACACACACAACCTACTTTTGACACATTAATTGTTGATGCCAGTAATGTTATCAAACTGTGCAATGGGTTTTTATTGACTACTGGATGAGTACTAAAAGTGCGCCTGGTACCGTAGTCACTGTCTATAAAAAAGTGTAAATTCATTATTGAGAGAATATAATTACACCCATGCAAACACAAACATACACAAACACACACTATACATGCACATACCAGTACACACACTCGAACAAACACACACACACACATACCCTCTAAATACAAAGCAGTCATAATCACCTTGTTCTCCCAATTCTAGGTATCTGTGTCTCTCTCACTCCTCTTCTTTTTTTTCTTTTGTTTTTTGTTTGTTTTCTATTCACCAGTCCCCAAGTTTGTGAAGAATTCTGCATTTTATTAATTCAAAATGCACCATTCCACATGTGTGTTCATAATTACATACAGTAACTACAAAACAAAGCATTCTCCTCAAACTTCCAGATATAACCTGTAAATTCAGAGAGTGATTTTTTTTTTTTTGCATTTTCGACAGCTCACAATAATTACATTGCACACTATTATTACAATACATGAAATTACAATTGATACAAAATAAATGTGACATTCTCCATGATACTTCACTATGTAATCTCACTTGGAATGAGAAGTTAGGCATTTGTTGCATTTCAGAATTGTGTTCTGACCACTATAAAAGTGGTGCAATAACATGTACAAAATACAAAATTCTCCCAACACTTCACGAGGTAATCTGACCTGTAAATTGGTGAGAAGTTCTGCATTTCCTTGACTTTAATGTATTACAGTAGTACGCGTGTTAGTCACAAATAGTGCAATAACATGATCAAGTGTACCATTCTCCTCACACTTCACAAGGTAATTTTGCCCAGGGTTGAATTAATGAAAGTGATACCCAATGTGTTTATAAACACGAGTCTACAAACTTTAACAGTCTGCCAACTACTGGACTGCTGGGAGGAGAGTAGTGTACGTCATTTGTCTCTTTTTGCTGTCCTTAGGATGGGGGACAACATGACAACATGTTAATAACATGTCTGGCTAGCCATTCTCTTTCTAGGACCAGAATTTTCAAGGCATGATAATATTGTCTGATAGACATTCTGCCATTTTCACTGAGGCAATCATAGCCAAAAGATTGATATGGTTACGTGTTAAATCACATCTTTGATGGTTAAAATGTGTTCTACCATCTACAAATATTTCTGACTTTTTGTAGGCTTCCCCACTGTTCAGCTTTTTTTTTTGACAATTCTGTTTTAGATTCCATGAATTTTTTCATGACAACAGAAGATCTATCAGGAATAGAACTGATGTCAGTACCTACATATTCTTCCACATGAAAATCTTCTGGCTTTGCACTGACATCTATCTTCCACTCTCTCAAAAGCCTCAATGGCAGTAGTTTCCAAATTTGCAATGAAGAGACAATAAATGGAATACATACTGGAACACTACACTTTATTTCTATTGTTTCTTTTATATTTGAATAAGGTCCTCCCGAAGTGATAAAAATTGGTCGATTTGTGTGAAACTGTGTTGAAATTATTGAAAGCATGTAGCAAATATGTAACACTGAAGATAAAATAATTACCAGAAAGTATTACAAACTTGATCATGCATCAAGTCTATATTTGTACAAGGCACTATGAGCAAGAAATTCACCAATAATTCCCTTTCCTTTCCTTACAAGAAACATGTACAATAGTTTGCCTAAATGGTCTTTATTTTAGGAAAGTTGGTCAACAGTTAGTGCACTACATATAATAATGTAAATACAACCAGATGTATACCAACAAGACTAGATAGAGGGCAGTATAGAATACATACAGCATAATATGAATATGCTGTACTTCCATTACACTTCACAAACAGTTTTCTATTGCTTTCCTGTGTCCGGTTACCATCAAAATCGGTTCTTCAATGTCTGACAGGGACATTGCTTTCTCGAGATTTAACAGTTTTCCATCATCCAGCAAGGTTCAGTATTCTTTGTAATCTGAAATAAGAGTGGAGGACTTAGTCTGCTTTCAAATTGAAATCAGGTACACCTAATGCAAGGAAAACAAATACATAATTTGATGAAACTGCCAAGTCTGGTTGAATAATTGTTACTTCATTTACTGTTTTTTTTTAACTATTCTTTGCAGAAGACAAACTATTTTCTTTAAATTTTACAGGTTGCCTGCCACAAACTTTTTCTTACAAGAGTGAAGGATAAAAGAAAAAAAAAAGATAATCAAAGTATTTATCACATGTTTAAATTATTTTACATTTGTTATTGGAAAATTAAGTTTTGGCTCATAATTGCTTTTTTAGGAATTTGCACCACACAGACAGATAATGCAAGAAATACAAACAACAGTTATACAATGCCCTGAACTTCTCAACTCCAGTTGAATTACCTTCAGTTTCAAAGGTAACATTGCTGCGTTGTTTCTTAGAATGCGGACACCACAGTTGTTTGTAGAGGCTCTGCTTCTGTTGCTGTTGCTGCTTCTAGCAGTGTTGCTAATGTTCCTGGAAGTGCAGATGCTAAAGTTGCAAGTAGAGGCTCTGCTGCTACAGTGGTAAGTAGAGGCTCAGTTGCTACAGTTGTAAGTAGAGGCTCTACCACTGTTGTCGTACTTAGAGGCTCAGCTGCTAGGGCTGTATGTACAGGCTCCGCTGCTGCTGCTGCTGCTTCAAGCGGTGCTGCTGATGTTTCTGGGGATTCAGCTGTCACAAATCGACGTTGAGGCTCTGCTACTGCTGTCGCAAGTAACGATACTGCTGGGGAAGTTGTAAACAATGCATCAATGAAAAAAACAGTCTTCAGCATCCTACAGTCATTACAAACTGCAATTACGACATTTGTTCTATTCATTACACAGAATTGAACATTTATATTGAAATGGTAATGCAATGAAAGTACATTGTACCTACATGATACTATGCATAAAAATCTCTACATCATTTTAAAATGAAAAAAGGCATAATATATCTTGATAAACTTATTGATGTAGAACAAATCAGTAACTATGTATTCAAATTACCTCAGGCAGAAAGAGGAATGCCCTCGTCATCTGACATCCTACGTCCATCCATGGGCATGTTGAAGACTTGAAGCACTCTCCCTTTCCACCAGCCATTTTCACTTCTCATATGTACGCAGGAACCTTGTTTCGGTTTGGTCCGTTGAGCATGATAGAGGTCACTTGAGCTGACAGGATTCATAGAACCATCCCTCTTCCACTTGACAAGAACATCTATGCCTACGGTGGTTCAAAAACACAAAAAATTGTATGGACAATTTCAGTGAGAAATTTGACAGTTGTGTCATACACTATGTGATAAAACATTACAAGTACCTGCAGGTTTGAAAAATGTGAAGAAGAGTATTTCTTAGAGCTAAAGCACAATTTCAGAAGAAAAAACAAAGTAACATAAGGAAATTCTTTACAGGCAATCACCTACGACATTTTGTGAGACAAAATGAAAATAGCTACAGCCAGCATACCTATTTGAAATGCAAAAAAAAAATTGTCATCAAAGTCTGCTGATCTCTGAAGGGCATAGTAATTCAGGTGCTATTGGTCGAGCTTTTACACCTTGGGGTTGGCAAAGGTAAATAATGATAACTGCTACACATTCTTTGATTAGAAATGTGATGTCTTTCACATAAAAACCTAACAATCTTATACACAGAAGTGTTAGTGCTTGCTTTTTTCTCTTTTAATACATTGAGTAGCAGTCAACATTGATATACATGTATGAAATAATTACAGTAAGGCCATTAGAAACTTCCCCCAAGTATGCTCAAGCAGGTGCCTAGGGAAGAGCTTGTAATATCAACATGAGCCTGTCCTCACCAGGTTAATATCTGCATAAGATACTTGACAGTAGAGTTAGATAAGATCGACATTACAGAAAAGGTATGACTACATTACATTCCAGATATCAAAACAGTGATTTCTGTCAAATGACATGGTATTGTTCAATCATCTATTCCACTGAAAGTAATAAATGACCTATTCCATTCACCGTAAACTGAGAAATGTTTGTGAATACCTGGTTCCCGGTACACTTTATGGTCCACAAGTACCGGTACCATAATCACTTGTTACGAATCAAACTTACCATTATAGGCAGAAGGAAAAACATCCTCATCACCACTACTCTCTGCGGTTGTACGTAGAGGCTCTGCTGCTACAGTCTGAAAGGCTCAGCTGCTACAGTTGAAAGTTAGGATCATGATGCTACAAATGTAGAGTTTTACGGTAGCATACGTAGACGCTCTGTTGCAATAGTACTGTCGGTAGGCCTACTGTAGTACATAGAGGCTTCGCGACTACAATTGTATGGAGAAGTTCAGCTGCTACAGTTGAAGAGTTTGTTTGCAAAAACCGATAAGTCCATATTTGTCAAATGGAGATATTTGCGATTAAAGGTCAAGAAAAATAAAGAGAATAATAAGAAAACTTTTGCTTCTTTTGACCATAACTTCAAAAATATACCTTTATATGTAGTGACCAATGTATCATTTTAAAAGGTATTATTTTGTACTTTATGACAGAGACCGTACTTCAAAATCTTCAAAAATGGACTTATCGGTTTTTGCAAACAAACTCTTCAGTTGCACTTTACAGGCTCTGCTAATGCTGCTCCTGCGCCGAGAGGTGCTGCTGATGTTCCTGGGATGCTAGCTGCTACAGTTGTAATGATAGCGGTGCTGCCTTTGTTTGTGGGGACTCGGCTCCTGCTTGTAGTGGCCTGCTGCTCCTAGAATTATCCCCAAGATATAGATAAGGAAAATCATGTCAGTGTTATCAGGGCACAAATAGGATACCGCGGTAACTTATATAGAATAAAAATCCCTGGATATAGGCTTATACTTGTACCGGTACATGAGTGTTAAAAAAAACTGTGAGTACCGGTACAGGTAATCAACTTCGTTTAATTTTTCTGAAAGTTCATTGATATCTGTCCCGGTAATCAAAATAAGTAACATACCGGTGAATACAACCTCGATCTAGCCTATAAATTTACTGTTTATGCAGGATTTTAGTTAGACAGTAAAGGCCAGAGCAGCTATTCTTGCATGCTTAAGGAAGCTATATGTAACTATAACTGACTTAACACTGCATGACGCTAAACAGTCTCATCATGCAATTTCATTCTTACTTAGGGCCTAAATACTATTTTTTTTTTTAATGCAACAACATGAATCTTTGAAAACAATGATAATCATTTATTACTTTGGGCCTATTTTTAGTTCTACCTGGGTATTTGCAATTGCTACACGATATTTTTTTTTTTTCAGTTTATAGATTCTACTATGCTTTAGTTTAAAAAACAATGCATCCGGGTTGTATGGGAGGATTGCTTTATCTCTGACCAAGAATAATCAAGGACCCCCTTCGACAAAAATGGTGGCTAGGTGTACGACTGTGTAGGATCTACAAGGAAATGAAATACACAGGAAAGCTACTTTTACATGATAATGTCGAGCAATTCTACTTCTCTGATGTAATATTTTATGATTACACATTAACCTGCCCCGATTATCATTACTTTTGTTTTTAAACAGAAGATTAAATAACAAATGAGCAACAAAATGCACCTAGTAGTTACATACCAGCACAATTCCGAGTGCATGGGACTGATGGTGATGACGAGCCCTCACTCGCGGCCTCGCAAGCTCCTCGATTCGCCCCACATACCTCACGTGTGTTCCGTCTGAACAGGGATTTTACGAACCGGCGAATACGAACATTTGCCGGTTCGTAATGTCACAAATTGCAGCATTTGGACATTTTGAAAATTCGTCACTACCAAAAATACATGTTTTCGTGAATTTTGCGATTTGATATTTTGGGGATAGATAGAGTTTGGTATGGACATTCAAAAAATGGAAAAAAGTGAATTTTGAAAAATTGACCCAAATTCGAACATTCGCCGGTTCGTAATGCGACCGACGAATTGACCAAAAAATAGCCGAGTTATAACCAGAAATGTCTTTTTAAAGCCGAAACGGCGACCAGCTTTTCGGCCGGGGCACCCTGGATTTCGCATTTTTCGTTCTTTTTTTTTTTTTTCAAAAAATTCTAATGGTGTCGGTAGGCACAAATTCATCAAACTAAGGTGTGATGAGCATGTTCTGAAAATGTCATCCTCTTTAGCCCATCTCTAAGAGATATCAAGGGACGACGACTGTAATATTTAGCCTGTTATTTAGAGAGTTCCTTAGTTGTTTCTTTAATCAGTCAGAATAAGCACACGATCTTGGCAGTAATTTGTTGTATTGCCATCATGACGAGTTTGAACAATGCAAATGCTTTAGCGATATCGATTGCATCGGATGCCCAAGGGAAGAAACGGACACTGGTCAAAAAGTATATGTGCACATTTTGTTAACACGCAGGTGATAGGTTGATATGTTTTCATTCTTCTAGGTCTTGGGTGCAAGTAAGGAAGTTTGCTGAGGTAGTACATCTACCTCCGGGGTTTCTCGAGAGGGGTAACTATAGAGCATAGCAACAGCATCATCTCTGTGGGGATTGGTTGGTGCTGCATAGCTAGGCACTAGTCTCTGCGTTCAAACTGTACTAATTTCAAACATTTGGCATCTCCTTTTTTTTTTTTTTTTTTTTTAGAAAAGTAAAGTTTCTCTTTTTCACACAGATTTTTTATTTATCAACTACCACTGAAACTTAATTAATAAGCCATTGTCTTTTTAGGATTATCATGACAATTATTTGATACGTTGTTCACACAATATACTTGTCCTATTTGAGTAATAATGGAAATACGTCTTGTATGGGCGTGTTTGACTTGCCATATCTTATATCTTACATTCAACTTTACTACAACACATCTTATAAACACAAACATTACTGATACTTGTAAAGTGAGTAACACTTCACTTCAATATTGAGATATCACGGCTTTGTATGACACATTACAACGCACTCTTATAACGACGTAAGTTCAATCTCGCTCTTCACACTTGGAGGAATACTTGTGATTGTTTTGTAAACTGTACTTTTGTTCACTTTTAGAAATGTGTTATTTTTGTCTTTGAAGAAACGTTAATCATTGTTTCTCTTATAATAATTGACAAAGCTGTTACTTTTGATAAGTTAGATGAAACACTTTTATTGCACTCAAAATGTAACCAACTCTACTCTCCAGATGAATAGTTCAACATCTAAACATTATCACAATCCCGTGATCATTGTCATTTCATTTCCCGTCAAATTCCGGTATCTATCCTATAAAATAGATAAGTTTTTTACACTGGTCCATATTTTTGACCTGATCTTGTGATACGATATTATGTTGAGTCATCTAGCTTTGTTGCATTAAGGATTGTTTTCCGCTGTACCTCTTCTGATGTCAATTCTGTTTTGACAGGAGCATTTTTCCTTCACATTCCACTATGCAACTCCTTGGAAACTTTGTCTTTTAAACAACAACGCTTTTCGCTTCGATCAAAGTAATTTTACTGCACTTTTGTTTCTTGGTCAGCTTTGTTTGCACATTCTTTATTACTTTTGGTTTCAGCAGCTGACTAGCTGTTGGCAGGGTGGTCCTTGTCCTCCTCTGCATCAACAATTGTGCAGGACTAGCATCTAGCCCATCGATCGGTGTGTTCCGATAGTCAAGAAACGCCAAACCTGGATCTGTTCCATCTCTCATTGCCTTTTTCATTAGACATTGCGATTTGTACTGTCTTTTCAACTTTCCCATTGCTATGTAGAAAGTGATGAAGACGTGACATGCTTGAATTGGTACTGACAAGCAAACTCTTTGAACTGGTCACTTGTAAACTGTGTACCATTATCTGATACCACAATCTCCGGTATACCATTACGTGCAAAAGTGTTGTTTGCATACTAACTTCAAATACTCTTACGCTAGACATTTTTTTTTTTCCATGTTCAAACGTTATCAAATAAAACTGTGTGAAACAAAACTCAATTTTCAATTAATTGAAACTCGAATCATCCCATCTTTGTGGTTGAGAGATTTCTGTTTTTCATGCGGGTGTGCTTTCCCAGGGCTGTTGGAAGATATTACCTTTTTACACGTTCAAGTCTTTTCAGGCAAAGAATATTCATATTTTTTCTGTCAATTATTTCTCCGACATTAAGAATTGTAATGATGTTCAGATAAATTCACAGTCAACATAACAAACGAAAATTGCACAATAAAGTATTACTGACAGTGACATAGGATAGTAACTATCATAAGAATCTAAGATGAAAATCATAACCCCATTAAAAGGGTATTTCTAACAACATAATATTATTCCTTTGTAGAGGGAGACAAACTGAAGAAACTCAAAAATTTGAGCCTTCACCCCTCTGAATAATATCTTTCTTTCATTTCACATATTCCTTAACATAATCATGAATTGCAAAAAGAAAAGGAAAATCATCAAAGAATGGACTTCTTAAAATATTATAAAATAATGAAGAATAACGGGTACATGCTAAGGAATGAACCCTCCCTTCAAAAGCGTGTTTCCGTCAATGTGTTTTAATCTCTTGACCAACTTTCAGTGATAAAATGGACCTGCGTTTCTACTTTTTTCGACATTACATGTAGCGTGTACAAAAGTAAAACTTTGTGCTGAGATTTCAAAAACTTTCTTATAAAGATGGACGTGTCTTAGGTAACGTTAACTTTAATTTATATTCTGTATAAAAAGAATACTGTTTTTTACACAGATGAATTCAATTTTAATTTCTAGGACACGAATAAGAAACATCTCTGTTCAGTTATGGGATTGTCCCCCAGGAGACGTCCCCGGGGCAGTTGTCAGGTGGGAGTTGTCCTCCGGGGGAGTTGTCCTCCGGGGGAGTTGTCCCCCGGGGGAGTTGTCCCCCGGGGGAGTGGTTCTCCGGGGGAGTGGTTCTCCGGGAGAGTGGTCCTCCGGGGGAGTGGTCCTCCGGGGGAGTTGTCCCCCGGGGGAGTTGTCCCCGGGGGAGTGGTCCTCCGGGGGAGTGGTCCTCCGGGGGAGTGGTCCCTCGGGGGAGTTGTCCCCCGGGGGAGTTGTCCCCCGGGGGAGTAGTCCCCCGGGGGAGTTGTCCCCCGGGGGAGACGTCCTCCGGGGGAGTAGTCCTCTGGGGGAGACGTCCTCCGGGGGAGTGGTCCTCCGGGGGAGCTGTCAGGTGGGAGTAGTCCCCTGGGGACTAGTCCTCCGGGGGAGTTGTCCTGATACGCATCCAACAAGAAGCATGCGATACACCTCTAGCGTGAAAGATTGCTTGAAATCAATCACTGTGGCCCAATTTGTTGATCTCCGATAATCCATTATGAAAACCGTGACAGGCTAAGCTCTGATTGTGGATTTCAGTCACATCTTTCTTCCAGTATGTATGTGTTCTTTAGGTGAGATATATACAATGTACTTACTTTCTAAACAATTTGGTCCTTTGAAATTGTTTGGACAAATACACCTGCCAGTCTCATCATCACATACTCCACCATTGTAGCATTTGTCACAGATCCAGATGCAGTCAGGGGGGCCCCATTTACCAGCTGGACAATCTAGGAATAAAAGAAAAAATGGGTTCATACACATTGCATTTGAATTTATTGTTCTATATAACTATATAAGACATAGTCTGCATAATTGCATAAATTATTAACCTGGAGTTCAGTTTGTCCTTTGTTCTCTGATTTCATGAATAAATGCCAAAAAGCATGGTAAAAGATCTTCACTTCAGTATTTAAAACAACATACTGAAGTTCAATAATGCCATTAAATGTTTCAACAGCAATTTCATAACTGATCTTTGACCTCTGATCTTGAAAACATTAATATCAATACCAAAGTCAAACAGGCCGACTTCCTTTTCTTGATTTTTTTTTTCTGTTCTTTTTTTTTCATGTTGGATTAAATCTTTACTGAATGCCAGTCAATGCGCTATTTTAAATGTAAAACTTGTCCCTTTACCATAATCTAGTGACCTTTTACTTTCACCTCCATAATCAATCCACTATTTTGAGGTCTCAGAAAAATGTCTAAAAGGAATATCAAAACACCTTTAATAAGTACTCTTCCAAGTTTTTGTATGTAAAACGGTCTATGTTTTATAATACCATTGTTGAGTTCACACCTTTTTTACATTCCCCCAACAGGAGTGTGGCTGAGTGTGATGGCAGCTAGTGCAGAAGCAATGTCTGCCCCCTGTGAACATTTCCTGCACCTAGTGGTCAGAAGATGCTCAGTACGCAAGTTTCCAGTCTTTCTCTCTATCAGTTGTCATGTCTAAAATTCTCCCCACCTACAGTATCTTGCAATCCGCCCACAAAGGCATTCCCCTGGGATAAAATAGGGTACGTATACAGAGTATTTCGTTATATGAATGCCCTTATAAAAAAAAAAACCATGGTTTTACAACCGTAACCATGGTATAACCATGGTTATGGACGGTTTTACAATGGATCGATGGTAGTCCATGATTTTTAATTCATATCCATGGTAAATGTGTGGCGGAAGTGTGGTAATACCATTGTTAAAATACAATAGTTATGATAACATGATAAAACTCTCATTTTACGACAGGTTTAAAACCATGGTGAAAAAATCATTGTTATACCACAGTTTTAAGAAATTAAAAAAACAATGGTGAGAAAACCACGACAAAACCATCGTTCTACTTTGGTAAAAATAACATAATAATATAACAATGGTTGTAACCATGGTTTCACAATAGTATAAAAACAATGGTTAGGAAACCATGGTGTAACTCTCGTTCTACCAAGGTTGAAAACCATCGTTATTAAACCATGATTTCATCATGGTTTTATGATAGTGTAAAAAAGATAGTAATAAAACCATGATTTTAACCATGGTATTATGATAGCACAAAAGCACTAGTTATAATACCATGGTTAAACTTTCGTTTTACAAAGGTTAAAAATGATCGGTATTAACCATGATATTAACCATGGTTTTATCATAGTTAAAAAATGATGGTTATATAACCATGCCTCTAACAGTGGTTTAATGAAAGTGTTTTAAAACCATGGTTAAAAAAATCATTGTTATACCACAGTTTTAAGAAATTAAAAAAAACAATGGCGAGAAAACCACAACAAGACTATCGTTCTACTTTGGTAAAAATAACATAATAATATAACAATGGTTGTAACCATGGTTTCACAATAGTATAAAAACAATGGTTAGGAAACCATGGTGTAACTCTGTTCTACCAAGGTTGAAAACCATCGTTATTAAACCATGATTTCATCATGGTTTTATGATAGTGTAAAAAAGATAGTAATAAAACCATGATTTTAACCATAGTATTATGATAGCACAAAAACACTAGTTATAATATCATGGTTAAACTTTCCTTTTACAAAGGTTAAAAATGATCGGTATTAACCATGATATTAACCATGGTTTTATCATAGATAAAAAATGATGGTTATATAACCATGGCTCTAACAGTGGTTTAATGAAAGTGTTTCAAAACCATGGTTAAAAAAAATCATCGTTATACCACAGTTTTAAGAAATTAAAAAAACAATGGCGAGAAAACCACAACAAGATTATCGTTCTACTTTGGTAAAAATAACATAATAATATAACAATGGTTGTAACCATGGTTTCACAATAGTATAAAAACAATGGTTAGGAAACCATGGTGTAACTCTCGTTCTAATAAGGTTGAAAACCATCGTTATAAAACCATGATTTCATCATGGTTTTTTGATAGTGTAAAAACAATAGTTATAAAACCATGATTTTAACCGTGGTTTTATGATAGCACAAAAACACCAGTTATAATACCATGGTTAAACTTTCGTTTTACAAAGGCTGAAAACGATGGCTATACTAACCATGATATTAATCATGGTTTTATCATAGTTAAAAAATGATGGTTAGGCTATGGAACCAAGTTGTATGATAGCATAAGAACAGTGGTTAACTTTTTGCTTTACCAAAGTTTAAACCACGTGCACTATGATTATTGAATGATGTCGATCACAAAAATCAATATGAAAACTCATAATTTGATGGCCGCAATGCCAATGCAAGTCATGACGGACATTCATCTAACGCAACCACCCGTTTGGCTTCAACAGGATTATGTAATTGTAAACAAACAGTAGTCTTACCATTGCAAACAAAAAGCTGCTTCACTTGGTTGATTTACGGCATTCCTAAAATGCAACATCTATTCACTACGGAATAAAGCACGTAAAAAAAACTTAAATGAGATTACATACTCGTGAAAAAATAAAAAAAGGTAGTAACCCAATGCCGCCCGTTCGTTCCCCGTAGCTTTGACATGTACACACAACAATAGAAAACTATATGAATGCAATCGGCGTGTAGTAATTGTGTACGATGAATGGGAGATCCGGGTTGTTGATATGAGGCTCGTTCGTACTAAAGATCACAACAAAAATATATCTTAAAATACTGTACGAGCTGAAATTTTCGCGGTGGTTTTATTTTCACGAATTTCGCGAATCGCCTTTGAACCGCGAAAATAACAACACGCGAAAATAACAACGCGCAAATAGTTACATTCAGTTAGACCGTTGCAACCGCGAAATTAACAACACGCGCAAATGTCCTCCAAGTAGCAATTCGCGAAAATATCTGTACGCGAAAATTTTAGCTCGTACAGTATATGGAGCACAAAAAATATTGACACATTAAAAAAAAATTAATTTGCAATAAAAAAAGTTTTAAACATATATTTCTTATTCAAAACCAAAAAATTAATGATTACAAGTTTTCTTGATAAAAATGTAACGTAAGAGGTCATGTGCGTGTTGTTGTTGTCGCTGATTGAACTTCACGTGTATGTACTGCTGAACCGTTAGTCCGCGACCGCGCTCAAAAACCACACACACGGTTAATACGTTATACGATTCGCTGTTCATTTCAAACGCTCTTTCGTGATGATCTCTGATGACCGGAGTCAAACATCTCGACGTACGAACCATCTGATATCAAACGGCCCCTAAGAAAAAGAGGAACTTCTCCTTTGGGATTCTTCGAGGAAGGTTGGTCAACGTAACTTTTAATACATTATTAGTAGACCTAATCTTAGCTAAAATAATTACCAGCAAGACTGGCATTGAATTGTCCCGACCGACCCGGGGCCGGCAGCGGCCCTGCCCCTGCTGTGCAAATTTCGCATGATCGTATCAAGTGGGGATAACCAGTCCAGTTAGACTGTTCTGTATCAGAAAGTGTGACTGAGTCAGTGAGTGTGAGTATGACATGAGAGCTCAAGAGTTTGGAATGAGTTGTTCTAACTCAGCTACTGTATGTACTGAACTGTTAGTGTTACTGTGTCACGTAAATTCTACAAGTTATCTACGGTAACTAGATTCTATACACAACCCAGTCGCTGTAGACAGTGTAGATCTAGTATGGTTGGGGCACCACCTATCGGCAGGGCACCTTCCCATCGGCACCCTGCGTATCATGGCTGTTTGCGTATAGAACGAAAAGGTACACGCGGGATTAAGTGTCATTAGCTTTAAAGACAATAAAAACGAAGAAACGAAAATCAAACTCAAACAAACCAAGCTAAACATTACACATCCGCTCAGTAACGACGCATGGCTGTGAAATTCACGTGTATTACCTATGTTATGGCCTGTGAAATTCACGTGTATTACCTACTATGCTGTGAAACTCACGTGTATACCTATGGAGGGGAGGGGGTGCCGATCGCAAGGTTCCCTTTTTAGCTGCGCGAAGGAAATGGAACGCACGCACTAAAATTGCGCTATTTTAAAACGGAGATTCATAATCAACGAGACGGTCACGACATTCAAAACTGCAGTATTTATGGCATATTTGAGGTAAGAATTAGGCGGATTTGTGTTTTATTTTTAGAATAAACAAGCTACAGATCCTTAGGGTGACGATACGTGGTACCCCCAACCCTACTAGTAGCGACAGGCTATAATTTATTCGCACAGCACAGCGTACTCTAACACTAACAGCGTCTGGTCGGGCTAACAAGACGGTAGTCGGTAGTTCTAATTAACAGGCGTAATCCCTAACAATGTTAGTAGGCATAGGCCTACCTCATATTGGTTGGGTGGTGATATCAGGTTCGGTGCAAGCTACATCAACAACACTATTTTCTGCTAACTCTGTTAGGACTTCTAGTGGTAACTGCTCCAGTGAATCAAGAGTATCAGTAGAAGCTACGCTAAGACACAAGGGCTTACTCCTGCGAACTAGTACGGTCATGGGCGAAATACGGACGCCATTCCGCTATTGATATCAGTGCTGTATCACTGGGTCCTCGTATTTCTGTCTCCCATTCATTTTTCCCCTTTTTAGGGGGGCATACAGGGGAAGATATGTACCGATGTATATACTTAGAATCTTGTTTTGTCGTAAAGAAGTATCATTCACTGTCTAACCATGAAATGTATTTGAAAAAAATGTCATTTACTTTCCAATCGCAATCTGCAGGCCCACAGAGTTTGAGCTGAAGTAGGTAGACCAAACTATGTTTTGGGAGGGAGAGAGAAAGAGATAGGTGGTGTTTGTCAGCTCAAACACAAACTTGCTGAGGGACTACAGATAAAAAAGTAATTACATTACTTCAAATTTTTTTTTTTTTTTACATATCAACAGAAAATATACTTTTTGTGATATTTTGAGGTCTGAAATGCAATTCTACCGCTGTGTGCTTCCTTTTAAAATGAAGAAAATGAAAGGAAGGTAGGGTTTGCTCCATAGGCTCACATGTTTAAGAAGCTTGCGGTATTATTACTAAATTGGCTGCCATTGGGCTCCATGTTGGGCTCCCGCTCCATGCCGTACTACACCCGTTTGCGTGCGAAGTCGCAAGAGTACGCCCTCTTAGCTTCTATACTCTTTGATTGTGTCTCAGCACTAACTTAAGCACTGGCAGCCACTGGCACTGGCGATAAAACTGAAGTGAACTTGAAGTCCGTAGGTGCTGGTAGGATGACCTCAAAAATATGTCATAAATTTCTGGTTGCTGGTGCTGGGCAAACTTGTGAAAGATTCGTCTGTCCGGAGGAGGAGTCTTTTATTTCTTTTTTTGACGTTACTTATGGCTCTCTACCTCCGGACTATGTCTATAGGAGGGGATCCGTAAAGCCAGATGCAGTCTCTGCTCTGTGGAACATATCCCCGTCGACGAGATACAGACCAATCTTTCGGTCAAGTGCTGGGCTTGGTGTTGAAATCAAAGAATGTCGTCTGCTGAACCTAGCTCCGCCATTTCGTAGTGTAAGAGTTAGGCCTGTAGCATGTACATTTTATGCTAATGCAATGGTCACCCACGCCACGAAACGTAGGCCCTACACAAGCATGCAGCTTCATAAATCTGAGCCTGGAAGCATAAAATTAAATATTAAGTTGTGTTTTGAAGAATGGTTGAAATTTGGGGCATTTTAGTCTGTCTTCCTCACTTTGTGTCTAAAAACTAAGCAGTCCTGCATCTTTTAATATTCGAGTGTAATCATGCGCCATCACTTTTCGTCGTGCGATTCTCACGGACCTTGCAATGCTGCGATTCCAACACCTATTGCTGGGGATCAATAACTTTGATCAGTATTGCTTAGTTAATCCGACCGTCGGTGTTGGAGCTCAGTTTAAGTCAGTCATTTGGGAGCTAGTGTAAGAGTGCTGGTTTTATGGTGTTGGTAGCGTGGTGTGCACTCTCAACTATAGTATACGATGTCAAGTCACAGTCGAACATTAGTTAATGCAGGAGACAAGGTGATGGTTCCAAGATATACAGTTTAGTTTATTAGATATAATAATCAGGAATTCCAGAATGGTGCATAATACTGACGAGGGAATATTGTCGGTAGTATATATAAAGAATACTGTTCCACTCCTTCTTGGCACATGACCGAACAGAGTCGGGGCCGGAGTAAGATTGATTCCTCAACTCCAGAAGCATAATATATATAGGGACATGAATAGAAGTTAAGAGATTAGTAGGAGAGGGTCTATGATGTGGGGATTATAGGTTCATTGAACAGTACTGTGTAAGGGACTGGTGGTGGGAATTGTAAACACAGTTGGTCTGAATTTACTTAAACTTGATTGAGGACAAAGGGAAGGATTAACTATTGAGTAGAGATTAACCAAAGTAATAACAAAGATGGTTGGGTTCTGAATGGAAGTTTCATTGGAGGTTTGATGGTCTTGTTGATAAAAGGATATGAGACTATAAAGCTGGGAAGTGTTCATAGGGTTTGGATTGGACTGGCCGTATATCTAGACAGTATAATTGGGGCAGGAAATGGGGATAAATTCTTAACTTGGTCAATGAAGAGACACTTATAAATTACATAAGGTTTGTTCTGTTTTAAGGTATAAACTCCCTATTTCTCCATCTTACATTCGTCCAATCTTTCAAAAAGAAACGTCCTCGTTTCATAATTATATACTGCAATATTTAAGAAGTTCAAACGATTGACAAATGAAAAAAACAATTCTAATACATTTAAGGAGAGAAAAAAATATAAAAAACACTATTGACATGTAAACATAATAAAGATAATTGCTACACGAAACATAGTCAAATTGAGTAGCATATAAATAATTAACAAATTTGTGAAATATTTAAAAAGAAGATTGATGTGCACACAAATCTTGCAGATGAGGTATAAAAAAAAAAAATCATCAAAGAAACCTATTTTCCAGGGGACATATCATTGTCTTGAGAGGTGTAGGAAAAACAGCATGGCCTACACATAGCATAGTAACCAATACATACCGAGGTAACAATATACATTAAATTTAGAATGGAAATAGCAGAGATAGGAAAATAAGAGATCATCATAGTAATCCACAAACTGTATGTAAAACTCAAAGAACAATCAGAGGTCCAATATTGACAAAAATTATATTACCGTACGTTAAATAAAAAAAAAATAAAAAAACACTTAATATACATGACAAAACTACAAATTAGAAGAATACACTGATTGCATACATCTAGTCTTGTGCACAGTAAATATGTTGAAAAAATGAACAGTAAAATCATTTAAAAAACACTTAAGAAGAGGAACAGACAGAGGAGAAAGGAGAATGAAGCAATTAGATTAAATGACCTAAATTATACAGAGTTAGTGTCTTTGAAATGCACCATGCAACAAACTTGTAAATAATGATGTTGATGACCAACATGTAAAAAGATATCTGGCATCAAGAGTTATTCAAATTGTGTAGATAATATTATGTATAAGAAAAAAGTTGGGCAAACAACGGGACATTTATATGTGGTGAAAATGTGCATATACTAGACTGCAACAAGTTTACTAATGGTACAATTTTTTTTCTATACAAAAGCAATTGATCAGAGAAACAACATTTCTCACAAAAAATCAAAAGTTACAACCATACTTAACTAAGAAATTTATGCTAGAAAGTAAAAACACTTATTAATCATGTTAAAAAATTCTTTCAGAAATAAAACACAATACACATGCTAACAATGAAAAACCTAAATACCAAATAATGCTACAAATTTACATCAGAAGTTAAACTGACATTATTGTTGAGGAAGAAGCAGAAATCGGGTTATAAGACGGTCAAGAAAGGGGCAATTGAACGTGACAGAGAGTGAGAAGGAAAAAAGGAAAAGTATGGACAATGCAGAAAAATGAATGAACAGCCATGTGGGACGGGGATGAGTGAGCAAAATATCATTGAAAATACAGAAAGAAGGTACAAAATAGAGATGACATTAAAAACAAAGTTTCACTACTAAAAAATAGGAATTTAAGTGCCCAGGAAGGGGAAGGGATAAGGAGACTTGCCATGAATGTTCGATTATGCGTAAATAATTAATGAGAATTCTGAAATTTGAAATTTGGAAGTAAAGGGGAAAAAGGCTTCATTACATCCTGTCGCAAAAAAAAAAAAAATGAAATCATAAATTATGATGGATCATAATCATTTGGGGGATTAGGAAGCTGACCGCCGTGTGTCCGAACACTATCGGCATGGATCACAGCGTGTGGATCGTAAAAGAGGTGTGATGAGGCAATGGACATGTGAGAGGGGACCACCGAGTCCCAATTCGTGAAGTGGCTGGGCGACGGCTGAGGATAGTGAGAATGGTGCATAATACTGACGAGGGAATATTGTCGGTAGTATATATAAAGAATACTGTTCCACTCCTTCTTGGCACATGACCGAACAGAGTCGGGGCCGGAGTAAGATTGATTCCTCAACTCCAGAAGCATAATATATATAGGGACATGAATAGAAGTTAAGAGATTAGTAGGAGAGGGTCTATGATGTGGGGATTATAGGTTCATTGAACAGTACTGTGTAAGGGACTGGTGGTGGGAATTGTAAACACAGTTGGTCTGAATTTACTTAAACTTGATTGAGGACAAAGGGAAGGATTAACTATTGAGTAGAGATTAACCAAAGTAATAACAAAGATGGTTGGGTTCTGAATGGAAGTTTCATTGGAGGTTTGATGGTCTTGTTGATAAAAGGATATGAGACTATAAAGCTGGGAAGTGTTCATAGGGTTTGGATTGGACTGGCCGTATATCTAGACAGTATAATTGGGGCAGGAAATGGGGATAAATTCTTAACTTGGTCAATGAAGAGACACTTATAAATTACATATGGGGGAAGGGGCTGAAATGTGTGGGTTTGCGAGGAAACAGTACAATGAGCTTGAAGAGGGGGTTGGTAGTCGGGCAAATCAGGAGGAGAAGAGGTGGAGAAAGGGGTGGAACTGTCCGAATCAGTCCCAGTGGAAGATGATGTAGGGGCGTCGGAGTCAGAGGCAAGGGGAGGAATGTCGCAGTCAATAGAAAGAGGGGAAAGTGGGCTAGAGATGGGAAGAGTGCACTTTAGAGATCGGATTGGAGTTGGGGGAGATGGGGATGAGGGGTGGGAAATCACTGCACATGTTTGTGGTAGTGAGGGAGGTGGAAAAACTGAGGTGCGATATGAATTACAGGCCTCACAATGAGAGCAGAGGTCCGCAATGTCTTTGCGCATCCCATGCCAGTAGCAGAGCCCTTCGATAAGCTCAATTGTCTTGGCTGTACCAAAGTGAAAAGCTGACATGGAAGTATGCATGACAGTCAGGACAGTAGGGATCACAGAATAGGGTATGACAATCTGTTCTATCATTATCCCAGAGGGATGTCTCTTCCGCCGACACAACAATCCATCACGAATTACGAAACGCTCAAACTGATGCCGGAACTTGAACAAGCATTCCTCGTAATGAGGGATGGCCGATTTTGGGGGTACATATCCAGAACGGACCCAGGCAGTGACCTGCCGGATGATTAGATTCTGGTGCTGAGCCTGATGAAGGCGTACACCATGTTTTAACAGAACACTACAAAAGGAGGAAACGTTAGTAGGAGGAGCGGGAGGAGAGGGAGGAGATGAAATTGACGATGAATCGGCACATCCTGACGCCGATGAAGGAAGTGAAGCTGCTTCAATCGGTACAGCTGGTGATGGAGATAAGGGAGGGGATGGATTATGACCTCTGTCTATTGTTGAAGGAAAAGATGAAAATACAGGTAAATCGTCATGGCCACCTTTGTAATGACCACCAGGAGAAGGAGGCGGGGGTGGAGAAGAAAGCTTTCTCACACCGGAGGTATCATGTGGAGGTGGGGGTGGAGAATGAAGTCTGGTGGAGGTTGGAGAGAGTGTATGGGGGCCATATCGATAATGACTTGAATCATCATAACGATGATCGTAACCATACCGACTGGTTGAAGAGATGGAGTAGTTAGAGTAACGATCAGGGGAAGGAGAACGCGAGTGATAGCGATGATGTCGGGAATTGGAAGAACTATAGCCAGGAGAAGGAGAACGAGGACTATAGTGTGAACGAGAATGGGAGTAGGATGAATGGTGCTCCGGGGAGGGAGAACGGGAGTGATAGGGGGAGCGATAGGAATGATAGGAGGGTGAATGGGGTCGAAAACTGTGAGATCGATCTCGAGAGTAATTATGATCCCGGGAAGAATACATTGTGTTGAAAAAAAAAGTATGGGGAATAGAAGGAATATCAATGTACAAAATCAATATAACCAAATGTTTACAGTAACAATGAGGGGGGAAAATAGCAAAGAAGAAAGAAGCGCCATGAGATATAAGACTGAGAGAATGAAACAGGACACTGAAGGGAAATGAGGGGCACTACTACTCAGTGAAAAGTATGAGCTATAAGATAATAATGTAATTCGCTTGGTAAAGCGTCAGCCGATAGCACACAATAAAAAAACAATAGCTACAAAGAGAGGTAGCAAAGAAAGCAACTATATGATATAGGCCTACTACTAAAAGCTATCACAATACCTATACCTATATACATGTATGTATAAATCATGAAATGCAGTGATAATGACAGCTAATATAAGATAGAGCATAAGGTCTTATACACACAAAAAAAAAATGCAATATAATTCATACAATAGAAATAATATAGAAAGAGGGGAAATAAAGTTCGAAAGTAGACTTAACAATCTGGAGAGAAGGGACAGATGAACAGGCGAGGTTTGCCGGGAAGACTGTGTTGAGGAGCCCACGAAGGCAGCTTCCTTGCAGGCGCAGCTTCAGGTAGCACAAGTCCAGAGACAGGATGAGGAGGATGACCACAGTAGAGGGAAGATGATGGGTTGACAGAAGATCGTCAGGTACAGAAGTTCGTCAGGTAGAAGCCGAAGGTAGACAGGAAGAAGATGAACAGGATCCCAGAAAGTCGATGAGAAGAGATGACCAGGGGGAGTTGAACAGGAAACACAGACAGAGTAGACGGGAACACTGACTAACCTGAGTTAGTCAACAGCAGCAGAGCGTTCAAAAATTATTGTACAATTGTACAATATGCAGGAAACATACCAGGCTCATATAAGTTGACATCAGGATGATCAGCAGCATGACGAGTAGTCAATCACGCCAACGGGTAGCAGGTCACCGTTTTGCTGCTGCCACCAAGAGTAACGTCGAGCGGGTAGATGGCTCCGCTTTACCGCTGCCACCACTGTAAGAGTGCTGGTTTTATGGTGTCGGTAGCGTGGTGTGTACTCTTAACTATAGTATATGATGTCAAGCCACAATCGAACATTAGTCCATGCAGGAGACAAGGTGATGGTTCCAAGATATACAGTTTAGTTTATTAGATATAATAATCAGGAATTCCAGAATGGTGCATAATATTAACAAGGGAATATTGTCGGTAGTATATATAAAGAATACTGTTCCACTCCTTCTTGGCACATGACCGAACAGAGTCGGGGCCGGAGTAAGATTGATTCCTCAACTCCAGAAGCATAATATATATAGGGACATGAATAGAAGTTAAGAGATTAGTAGGAGAGGGTCTATGATGTGGGGATTATAGGTTCATTGAACAGTACTGTGTAAGGGACTGGTGGTGGGAATTGTAAACACAGTTGGTCTGAATTTACTTAAACTTGATTGAGGACAAAGGGAAGGATTAACTATTGAGTAGAGATTAACCAAAGTAATAACAAAGATGGTTGGGTTCTGAATGGAAGTTTCATTGGAGGTTTGATGGTCTTGTTGATAAAAGGATATGAGACTATAAAGCTGGGAAGTGTTCATAGGGTTTGGATTGGACTGGCCGTATATCTAGACAGTATAATTGGGGCAGGAAATGGGGATAAATTCTTAACTTGGTCAATGAAGAGACACTTATAAATTACATAAGGTTTGTTCTGTTTTAAGGTATAAACTCCCTATTTCTCCATCTTACACTAGCACTAGCACTGATCTTGAAATCCCCCAATGGCAAAGGATGCTGTATTTTGTAATTTGTATGTTATACCAGTATATCATTCACTTAACGGATCGTTGTGTGATTTTTCTGGCTAACCTTATTTTTCTTCTCTCAATCATTATTAGGTGTATTATTGTTATGTCGAGTGTGTTTTTTTTTTCCCTCATCAGAATCAAAGATTGACTGTGCAGGTGGCTGATTTGAGAAGGTGTTTCCATAGAAGACTTGCAGTCCTTAGAAGACTTGAGGTCCATCCATGACCATTGATCGTGCTGTCCACTAGCTTGCTCCTTTCATGGGTACAAGTACATGATGCACATGCAGTGCTGATTTACATCAATATGTGTACATGGCATCCTCCTGGCTGAATTCTGGTGCAAAGAAGTGGATCATCTGATGTCATGTTTTTTCCCGTTTGTCATGTCATCAAGGAGAAGATATTCCTTTTTCTTTGTTTCTTTATTTCAACCAAGTATGGTTCATTAGGAATTTGAGCATATAGCTGTAACATACCCAAATTCTTGTGCAACATCCTCAAAAACCAGCAGCATGCTATGCGACATTGTAGAATATTTGGGAGTCTTTTATTCCAGCAGTCATTTGGGAGCTAGCACAAGCACCAAACTTTAAATCATCCAATGCTGTATTTTGTATGTTACGTCATTTTCCTGTGTGATTTTTCTGCCTAACCTTATTTCACTTCTCTCAATCATCACTATTATCGTTATGTTGTGTTATTTTTTTTTTTCCTCATCAGAATCAATGATTGATTGTGCCAGTGGCTGACACGAGAAGGTTTCTCCATAGAAGACTTGAAGTCCACCCATGACCATCGATCAGGCTGTCCCCTAGCTAGCTCCTTTCATGGGTACAAGTACATGCAGTGCTGATACTTGTATGGCATCCTCCTGGCTGAATTCTGGTGCAGAGAAGTCCATCTACTGATGTCATACTTTCTCCCGCTTTTCCATGTCATCAAGGGTAAGATACTCCTCTTTCTTTCTTTCTTTGTTTCTTTCTTTTTTTCAACCCATTATTAGTGTGGTTCATGAGGAATTTGAGCATTACACTGCAGCATACCCAAATTCTTGTGCAACATCCTCAAATACCAGCAGCATGCTATGCAGCATCCTAAAATATTGGCAACCTGCTTAAAATAGAAAGTGATCAATTTTTGAAAAACATCAAATTACTCTAGGCAATTTGTGCACAATACATGATATGGAATGTTGAACGTAATGGCTTCACCTGTATGTGGGCATTGTGGCACTTAGGGGTTAAAATGATTGTAAAAGTACACTGTACTTTAAACAGTATCTCTCCAGCACATTAGAGTGATGAAATGATGGCTAGGTGTACCACAGCAATCTAATCCCATTCTTCTTATGTTTTTTGCAAGGTAGCTATTCTGTGCAAGAATTTTGTTTGAGTATTTGAAGTAGAGTTTAACACGTACTACATGTTATTATTATTTAAAAAAAATAATAGCGTAATGAATAAATTCTCAGTTCGTTGCAGGAGTGATCTTCCCCAAGAAAATTCTCACGGCCACGGTTGCAAAAGAAGGACATCTCAAGGCTCCACAACGACAAAGGGCACACTAACCAAGCTATATCAAGACCTAGTTCCTGCGAAGCCTCATCCAGAAGTTGCACCAAAGCTTACTGCTGGATAGTCTTGGACAGTAGAAGTACAAGGACAGTTTTCAAAGCATGTGAAGTGTGCATGTATGCTCTCATGTCAGGACTGTTGGTTGCTAGATAATTTTTTTTTTTTTTTGGATGCTGTTTTGTTCAGTTGTCCAGTGCTCCTGGTGTCACTTTAGTCCAAATTTGCATTATCTATACAAAGCTACAAATGATCATGTACATCAAACATGCACTAATGTATGTACACTGTATTCAATTCTTTGCAGGTGATATTGTTATAGTTTTAAATCATGTGACTGGCAATAAGCCATACCTACGTACAGTCAAGATGCTGCTCATGAAGCAATAAAAAGCTACTTTTCAATCGTAATGTCAGCAAAGTGAGCAAATGTGCATTCTTATGTCTTATTTGTTGTCTGAGGTTCAGTAAGAGTACATTTTCTTCATTGATCTGTTTACATAAACCTACAGTTTTGCAACTGGAAATAATGTGATATTTGTATGATACTTTGACTTCTCACACCCAGCTGCTGAAAAATAACTTTTGAATGTATAATCATAATTGACTGTTTCTACCCTTGTGTACTTTCTTATTTTAAAGGTGCCTAGACCCGGTAGTTGCTGCAGCGCTTTTGGATGAGAGTGCCGATCACCATTAGCATTGATACAAAGACTGCCGAAATTGAGCTGTCGTCAACAGTAAAGCGCGTAGGTGTTGCTAGGTAATGTTGCCTTCATTGTCTTCTCTGCGTGTCAGACAGTCCGTAGAATTTGAATGCCAGGGTGCATGCTTCTTTGTTTGACTTCAGAGAAAAAAATATTAAAGCTGTCATCATCAGCAGTGGATTGGACTTCTTCGGACTCATGGAAATGGGTCAAAGCGTAAGCGCTAACGATAAAGAGGAGTCGATAGCATAGGTCTCTCAAGGAAGCTTGTGCCGTGCGCCGTGTACGCTAACGATAAAGAGGAGTCGATAGCATAGGTCTCTCGAGGAAGCTTGTGCCGTGCGCCGTGTACGCAAGCAAACCACCGGGTCTATGTGCCTTTAAATGCTAATGACAGTACAGTCAACTCCAGTCAGTCAGTTTTGACTGAAAAAGCGCATCAAATTGGGCAATGTTTGACTTCTGCATGTTCAGAGGAATACACTTAGACCCCGTTTACAGTGCGAGGCTCGGCCGCGGCCGAGCCGCGGCCGAGCCCAGCCCCGCTTCAGTGTAAACGCGCAAAAGGCCAAATGCGAGGCCAAAATTGGCCTCGCATTTGGCCTCGCTCTGGAGGTGGTCTCGGCCGCGGCCGAGCCGCGGCCGAGCCCTGCCTCTTCTTGGTGTAAACGCAAACTGGGCCAAATGCGCGGCCAATTGCGCGGCCAATTTTAGTCTGGCTTCCAAACCCTCTGCTGTATCTTTCGCTATTCAGGATATTAACCCCCTCAACGTTGAAAACTAGTATAGTTTAAGGTGGTTTTGTCCTGCAAAGGATTTTTTTCCTTCGGCAAAGGCCTTTGCCCGAACGGCGACTTCGTCGCCACGGAATTCATTTGGCAAAGGGTCTGAAAACCAGACAATACCAAATTGCGTTTGTTTACAAGCAGAGCGCCACTACGACAAAATATTGACAGGTTTGAATTAAAAGCGCGGCCGAGCCCAGCAGTGTAAACGGACAAAATTGCGAGGCTCGGCCGCGCAATTGAGGCCGGACTCGGCCGCGGCCGAGCCGCGGCCGAGCCCGGCCCCGCACTGTAAACGGGGTCTATGACTAGCTTCTTTTAGTAAACAGTGAATCAATTAACACTTACAATCTGCACCCATCCACCAACACACACATGGAAGTCAGTTTTTAAATACAGCTGTACATATTTTTTAGACTATAGCTAGAAGGAAAATAATAGAGAATTGGTTTTCTCCCGTTTCAGAGTCCAGGTTCATATACATGTTTACAAATGTACTGTATCATAATACATATGTATAGGAATTGTAAGAATTATTATTCTGCTCCAGGTAATTTACTGAAAATATTTTTATTTCATCACTTCATGTGAAGACTCTACTGTGCTATTTATTGATCATTATTCATCAAATAGCAAAGCAATTGTGGAAAAATATATTTCTCTAACCAATTTTCCCCATGGTTTCTCAAAGTACTTGTGAAATACAACTGTAGTTAAAAATACATTTTTCTACGATATTGCACTGTGGTTAAATAGTGGGTTTACTAGTACTATGTACAATGGATCATGGTTGTATCGTGATTTGGTTTGTAATTCTGTGGTTTGGCAGCTGTAAAACCATGTTTTCATCTTTTCCTAACCAAACTTTCACCTTTACCTAACCATGGTTTTACACTTCCTTAACCATGGTTTCACTTTTTCGTAACCATGGTTTGGGCACGGTAGAAACACAGTAGTGACCATGGTAAAAACCACAGTAATGTCATGGTAAGTGCGTTCCAATTTACCACCTTTAAACCATGGTTACCATGGCTAACCCATGCTAAACCTATGGTTTAACCGTGGTTACCATGGTTTAACAATAGTGCACCATTGTTTAACTATGGTCAAACTATGGTTTAACACTAGTGCACCATGGTTTGACCATAATTAAACCATATTGCCCTATGGTTAAACCATGAGTTTATCATGGTTTTATCTTTTCCTAACCGTAGTTTCACCATTTCCTAACCGTAGTTTCACCATTTCCTAACCATGGTTTTACACTTCCTTTACCATGGTTTCACTTTTTCTTAACCATGATTTTGGCTTGGTAGAAACACAGTAGTGACCATGGTAATACCACAGTAATGTCATGGTAAGTGCGTTCCAATTTACCACCTTTAAACCATGGTTAACCCATGCTAAACCTATGGTTTAACCATGGCTACCATGGTTTAACCATAGTACACTATTGTTTAACTATGGTTAAACTATGGCTTAACACAAGTGCACCATGGTTTGACCATAATTAAACCATATTGCACTATGGTCAAACCATGAGTTTGCCATGGTTTCATCTTTTCCTAACCATAGTTTCACCATTTCCTAACGATGGTTTTACACTTCCTTAACCATGGTTTTACTTTTTCTTAACCATGGTTTTGGTACTGTAGAACCACAGTAGTGACCATGGTAATACCACAGTAATGTCATGGTAAGTGCGTTCCAATTTACCACCTTTAAACCATGGTTACCATGGTTAACCCATGCTAAACCTATGGTTTAACCGTAGTTACCATGGTTTAACCATAGTGCACCATTGTTTAACTATTGTTAAACTATGGTTAAACACTAGTGCACCATGGTTTGACCATAATCAAACCATATTGCACTATGGTTAAACCATGGATGGATCCAATGTAAAACCATGGTTATGCCTCATAGTCAAACCATGGTATTTTTTTACAAGGGTGGATCTATGTCATTCCAGGGATCAATTAGGGGCATTAATTTTCTGGTAATAATACACAATGCTGATTAGAAAATGTTTGGTATGGCAATTTTGATGATTGAAAACTTGCATGTTTAATAGTCATTTTGAAAGATATGCACAGAATAATTACAGTAACTGTGGGCATGAAAGATGAAGATGGGCGTCACTAGTGGAATTTTTCCACTCACAAATTTACAAACTACTGCACTGTATGTTAAAATCTGATACAAAACCAGAAAGGTAAAGTAACATTAAACTAGAAATGTCGCTACAGCGACTGGTTATACCCCCGCCAAACAACATTTCATAAGCTTTGGTCAAAACAACATTTCATAAGCTTTGGTCAAAACAACATTTCATAAGCTTTGGTCAAAAAACTGAGGAAGTAGTTAAATCCGCAAGATCTTTCCTTGATCTTCTGCCATTAATATGCCGTTACCATGGCAACGTACTTTCGGGTACTGTCGAAAAATGCGTCTTGCACATCTACAACCAAAGGCACACATCTGTACCAAGTTTCATGGAAATTGGGCAAAAACTGAGGAAGTAGTTTGCAACACAAAATTTTCCATCATTTTGGCTCATAATATGTGAGCTGTTACCATGGCAACATACTTTTTGTCACTGTCAAGAAATGTGTCATGCTGACCTATATCCTAAGACAAACATTCAATATGAATTCCATGAGAATTGGAAGAACACTGATGAAGCAGTTTTGCCATGAAGCATTTTGCCCTATATTTTACCAATAACATGCCGTTACCATGGCAACGCACTTTTTGCCACTGCGGAAATATGTGTCTTGCACATTAACATATTCAGATGAACATCTGTACCTAATTTCATAAAAATTGATCAAAAACTGTGGGAGGAGTTCGCGACGCAAGATTTGTACCCATTTTTGCCCATAATATGCCGTTACCATGGCAACATACTTTTGGGTACTGTCAAAAAATACGTCTTGCACATCTACAACCCAAGGCACACATCTGTGCCAAGTTTTATGGGAATCGGTTGAAAACTGAGGAAGTAGTTCGCGACGCAAGATTTGCAACGGACCGACCGCCCGCCCGACCGCCCGACCGCCCGACCGTCCGCTGATTCCTATATACCCCCTTCAAACTTCGTTTGGCGGGGGTATAAAAAGAATCATGTTTCTTTCATTTTTCTACTTTACATTATTTTCGCATTACAACCTAAAAAATCCAAGTTCCTTTCTTTTTTCTACTTTACATTACTTTCACATCAAAGCCTATATCTTGGCTCAAGTGACATACCTCGAACAATAATTCTGTACAAGGCCCCCCTTCCTTGACGTCGCATGCCACTGTTGTGAATCTCATAGATGCCTTCATCCTCAGCCACGATTGGATTAGAGAATGTGAACGTGTTGGTCGTCTGTCCTGACTCAGGATCTCCTCCATCTTTTCTCCAGACAGGACTACCAGAACAACTACCTGTAGCTGTCATTTGAATCTTCACTCCTGTGTCACCTACATTCACTGTACGGGTGAATCTCCCATCCACAGGCTCAAAGCAAGCTAATGCACAGAAATAAGCATGCCATGCATCATCAATATACCATGATTTGATTTATCAGAATAAAGTTCTAGAGTGGTATGTCCTTTTATACAACGTCCAAGTAGATCCTTGTAATTTGATTGGAGGATTGTTGGTGACGTGATATTCAATAAGTACTCCATTCAACGCGCCGTGCAATTTTGGTTCTATTTTTGCGTGCAACTTGGTTCGATTTTTTCGTTCTATTCCACGGTTCGAGAAATTGTACGGTACTGCATGTACTGTGTGTTGCATATTGAGGATCGCATGCAGCGCTAGCGCAGTGTACGTGTGCGGTACATGCATGCGCGTATGTAGGCCTACGTAGTGCTAGTGTACGTGTATGAGCGCTAGCTGTGACCTGTATCTACACTGATTGCACAAGCCAAAAAGAGAATCGCAGTGGATCCACATGTAAGTGTGGCTATATTTTTCATACATATATAGACTTCTAGGCTTACTTAGACCTACCCAACAATCCTCCAACCAAATAACAAAGATCTACTTGGACGTTGTATAAAGCAAATAGTGTATGGTTTTACTCGTGCAATGGAACAAGATTTCGCACTCGGTGAAAGATGAAGCGCACTATTCAACTCGGCTTCGCCTCGTTGAATAGAACGCCTCTATCTTTCACCTCGTGCGAAATCTCGTACCATTGCACTCGTGACCATTCACTATTTGTATACTATATCATACTATTTGTCATACAGTTAATACACCCCAAATCTCTGTTGGTAATGAATAACCTCATATGAAGGTAATTTGGGCATTTCAGAGGGGCCCACATTCTACAAGCTCTGTCTTTTTAGTGGGTCTCTCCATTTTTCGCACTTTAAGCAAAGTTATACATGTACTATATTTCGATCACTTCTGGTTTTTTTTTTTTACTACAATGTATAATTACTATGTGGTCCTCCTCAATTGTTTTATATTCTTTTCGATACATAATGTTCTGTTTACCTTATTCTCTGTTGTCAAAAGAAGTGTAACTTATATGTTTTGTCGAAAATGAAATAAACTTTGAATTGAAAAAAATTATATAAATCAGCCATGTCATTATCAGTATGTAAGAAATATAGTTGAGCCTCTCGCGAGTATCAATCATCAATTTGCAAAAAATATTGTTTCTCTATTTATTTCAAACTTGTATGTGCCCTTATTAGAGCTCATCATCTTGATTACAGATGCAGACCTCACAACCTTTCAAACTAAAAAATAAGGATGATCTGGTTCAAAAGTAGGAAAGAAAGAGCAGTTCCCATAGGAGTGTGTAGTAAAATCGAGAAAAAGAAGAAACTCCAGTTGACACAGGAGGTGGTAATGGTCAAAATTCAGAATTTTTCCTCCAAATCCAGGATGGCTGGGAGGTCTGCAGATGATTCATTATAAAAATACTATAAGAAAAATCCTATTTTTACCAAAGTTAGAATGTTAATGAGAATGGGCATCAGCATAAAGTCAATATAAAGTCAATGATATAAAAGTTTCATGAAGATACCTTGAGTCATTTTCAAGATATGGAGAAATAAGTGAAATGTTAGCATTTTCATTTGACTTTTGAAATGGCCCCAAAGCTTTTCTCAGTTAATCTTTATCTGGTAATATGTGTATATGAGTACATAATATGTTTATAAGTAGAAAAATGAGCAAAAGAAAATGGGATTCCATCGGGATTCGAACCCGAGACCTCCGGACTGCTAGCCTGGTGCTCTGAGGACTGAGCTATAGAAAGCCCTAGTACAATATTCGTTCTAGAAACCCTTAATTCTCAATGCTTGAATGGTCAGAAGCTATAGCAGTGTGTATGTACGTGATACGTGACAAGCACACGCATAAACCTGACATAAACCCGAAGGATAATTCAACTTCTGGATAAATGTGAGAGATCACCAAAGTGATGCAGCACTTCTGAGTATGTAACAAATACAAACAGAAGGAAACTTACCAGAAATAAATATAATTTATTAGTGGAAAAATGAGCACAGAAAATGAGATTCCAATGGAATTTGAAACCGAGATCTCCAGATTGCTAGCCCGGTGCTCTACTGACTGAGCTATATACCGATTTGAGCGACTGTTCATGGAAGTGCGCCCTCTTTGGGTGACGCCATAACTGGGGGCCATCCAGGCCGCGTCAGCAAGTGCCGTGCGTGGCAAAGGGTGCCAATGGCAGCCAGTGCTTTTACCACCCAGCACCAGCCAAGCCGGCCAGCTATCTCTGGCAGTGATCGACGCATCTGGCTTTGTGAAAACTGCATTTTTTTCGCTCACTAATTGTAAATTTCGTTGTACAGCAGTGATTAGCGAAATTCGTGAAAAATTTAAACAACTTATACTGAGTATGAGCGAATGGGTAGGTGACATATGATTGTAGCCAAAACTTGAATTTCAAGGTAAATATCGGTGCGATCCATGAGTGTTTGTAGACTCACTATTTCTATGGCGATGCCTTGGGTACTCGTGTGTAAGCCCCATATATTCACATTTGTGTAAGAGAATAAAAACCGCCGGGGAGAACTATGGCTAGGCGCAGGCAGACGTCTTGCGAGTAAGCCTTTAAACTGTTGAGAAGTTAACTGATATAATTAAATACAAATAATGAATCAGAATCTTGACCTAGATATGGCGCTGAAAGTTGCAACTTATCGGTTAACTTAAACCTTTTTAGGCTTCAATTTACTCAGGCCAGCGGGGTAGAATCTGTCTAACGTTAGATCTTGTCTGAAATTCTAGGCAAGAGTCCAGACTAGACCTATTGACTTTTAGAACCCTACATCCTATATCATTTTCGGTTGTCACTAACTTCAGGCAAGCCTAAGTAAACCAAATGGAATACAGATCTAGGCCTAGGTGTTTCTAAACCGTATAAACTAAAGTCGCCTGATGTCAACAACCAAAACTTCTACTGTTCTAGGTCTAACCGTTAAGTAACATTGCATAACATCGTGCAAAGTGATTTTCAGATTATACTTTCTTGATATATATGATTATGAAGCAGATGTTTGCCCCCATCCATGGTTTCATATTTATAAGTATCAATATCAAAATTAAAATTCAGAGTTTCAGGCCAAAATTGAAAACCTAGATACCTAGGCATGCTTTTTTCCTCCTCAAAATATAACTTTGTATTTTCCTGTACGTATACATAATTTATTTCTATTAGTTTGTTGTCTATTGTTTATCCTTCGCACTTTGTACTGTATATATGCTTATGATGGATTTTCTGATTTACCTTGTGTTATGTTTGGTTGGAAGAAAAAGAAAAAATGAGAATGAAATAAATGAATTGAAATGGTCAATGCAATGCTGACCATTGAAGAAGTGAAAACAATATAAGAATTTAACACATCTTGAAACATTTTGCCTGTAGTGTAGGCTGTAAATGTTTGTCATAACAATATGATATAGCCAGGCAGTATAATATTTAAACTTTGGAAAGTAGTGCACCAAGCATAAAAAACAGTGAATTATCAAAATCTTTGATCTTTTAACTTGTCTTCTAATATGAACAACACATTTTACGAATATGTAGTGATAGCCTAATTAAATAGAGGATCTAGTAGGCATAGGCCTAACTCTGTTTCAAAATCTGTGCATTTTCTACACCCTTGTATTTCACTTATCTCTAATTGTATATTCATCATGCGTCAGTGGTGAATGAATTTCACACACTGCAATGCGCAGCTTCCATTTCCGTTTTTTCTGTTATTTGTGCACCCAACAACTGCACAATATTTTCCAGGTCCTAGGTCCTTTAAAGTTTTCATTGTAGCTCAATGTGTCTGAATCACTTAATTTGTCCAAAAAGGAAGGCATTAAAAGCTGCTGAAAGACTTTGGCACAGTGATCAGCGTGACAGCAGTGGTGGCCGGATAACTATGCACGATGGGTGCGCTAGGCTGCTGAGGTGACTGTAACACCAGTGCTACTCGCTAGGTTTGGCCCCCAGCTATGGTGACCGATATAGCACCGTTTGTGTGTGACGCACACACACACACACACACACACACACTTAAACCTGACATGAACCCGAAGGATTATTCAACTTGGTGATAAATGGAAGGGATCACTGAAGTGATGCAGCTTTTTGAGTATGTAACAAATACAAACAGAAGGAAACTGACCACAAATAAATCTTTATTAGTGGAAAAATGAGCAAAATAAGAAAATGGGATTCCCATTTTCTTTCCTTAAACTGGGTTTCATTTGGATGAATGGCTAAATTGTTTAGGTGAGCTGGTCAAAATATGGGAAAAATTGTGACATTTGAACATACTTCCTTGATGTCTGACATGCACCATGGCCAAAATCTTTCCCTACAGAATCATTGTGCAATAATGCATGATGCATACACATGTACCTACAAGTTTTGTAGTTTCATTAAGTGTATGCCTTGAGTAATCATTAAGGTATAGAAAAATAGTTTCACTTAAGCATTAAGTAGCTGAATTTTAGCATTTTGGTCTGTCCTTTGACAATTCGCAGTACATGCATATGACCTAAGTTTCATGAAAATACCTGAGCCATTTCTGAGATGTATGGAGAAAAAAGGGCAAGGTTTTAGCATATTTCACATGACCTTTGACCTATGACCCCATGGCCCACAACTTTTCCTAGATAATTTTGTCTGGTAATGCATGTATACACTAGATTTCAAAAAAAAAAATGTGAGGCATTGCATAGATATCTATAGGTGAATAGCTGAAATTTTAAGAATTTGACCTTGACCTTTGACCATGTGTAACCGAAAGTTCACAGACACATCTTCTTTTAATCATACATAAATAAAAATGCCAAGTTTCATTTGGATATGTCTAATAGTTCTTAAAGGACAAGTTCACCTTCATAAACATAAGGATTGAGAAAATGTACTCAATATTAGTAGAACACATCATTGAAAGTTTGAGGAAAATCGGACAATCCGTTCAAAAGTTATGAATTTATGAAGTTTTTGTGCAGTAACCGCTGGATGAGAAGACTTCTGCAGTGTACGATGTCACATGCATACAACAATATAAGGAAAATATAAAGAGAATTTCACAAAATTTCATCTTTTGAAAAAAGTACACATTCCCTTGACTTGTTACCGACATATGTCATGGGTAATATTATTCCCCCTACCTTTAGAAAGAGGCAAGTCAAATGCTCTTTTATTATGCGAAAAAAATGAAAATATGTTGAATTTTCTTCACATTTTCTTTATACTGTTGTACTCATATGATATCACAAGCTGTAGTAGTCTCCTCATCCAGCAGTTCCAACACAAAAATTAAAAAAATTCATAACTTTTGCATCAATTGTCCAATTTTCCTCAAGCTTTCACTGATGTGTTCTACTATTGCTGCATTTTCTCAATCCTTATGTTTATGAAGGTGAACTTTTCCTTTAAATTATGCTGTCCACAAAACTGATTAGGGGCCTACAGGTGGATGGACGGACAGACGGACGAACACCCGAAAACATTATGCCTCCACTGACACTCTGAGGCGGAGGCATACAAAAGGAAAGAAAAGAAGAGCATCAATTTTCACAAGAATGAGAGAACAGATTGTGTCATCAGAAAACATATAAGACAATGATTTTGGCCTTCATACAAGAGACTACAGTGTTCACAATATTGTGATTGAATTCTGCTACGCATGAAATGAGCTGGAAGGGAATGGGGGAGCATCATCCTGCACACGTGATCAAATGTTTTGCCATTTATGGAAGGCTCTGCTTTAGAATTTGACATTTTTACTATATTGAACCTCTGAATATCAGTCCAGGGACAAGTGAATGCATACTATGTAAATATCTACCTGGTGGTGTAACACTATGGGTGCATTTATCTACTCACTTCTTGCACAGAATAGGGTTTCCAAACAAATTGAAGGGAAAATGTAATGGTAGAGGTAAATGTATTGGTCCACAATTAATGGTTAACCCACCCCTCTCCCCTAACCAAATAGTGCCCCAAAGGGAAACTCCCACACCTACCCTGAACAAACTTGAAACTGCATTCCCAAATATGCATACTCATAGAAAAAACTTAGCTCTCTCACTTTTGGTTCAAGAGAAAAAGGATTTTTTTTTCATGGATTATCTACTAAATATCTTAGGGCTTTGATGACTGGAGGGAGGGGAAGGAAGGCCAAGGGGGCATGGTGCCCATTTGAACAAAGTGACATCCATTACCCTAGGGATGTTACCTCAAAACCTGCTAAAGGCCCTGTCACACCTTTCCCGGCAAGCTATGCAGGCTTGTTCCGTGTATGGATTTTCCAGCATGCAGGGTAATTTTCTGCGGGCTGACAAGGATTTGGGCAAGTTTTGCGTGCTACTTATGTTCTACTCACGTTCTAGTTACGGGCTAGTTGCGTGGGAATTGCCAGCCAGGTGCTACCGCGACAGCCCTTCTACTTGTGTTCTGCATGGACATCAAAGGGCAATACCCGCGACTTACCTGGAACAAGTTTGAGCATGCTCAAGAGCCTGTCACAAATTTCCGGGCAAGCCTTGCTTGTGACTTGCGGGGAACAATTTTTGCTACCCAGAGGTCACCATAGATGGCCTGCACAGTGATCGACAGTACCTAGCACGTACCTGCCTGTAGTTGATGCGCATGCAAGTCTGATTTACCCAAAGCCAAGTTTTGAGCATGTTCAACTTTTTCTGTGTTTCTCGCGGGGATTGCCAGCAGAGGTCCACACAGAACACCTTGCAGTAGGAGTCCCGTAGCTGCCGCAAGTCACAGGCAGTCAACCCGCGCACATGTTGAGGGTCAGCTGTGGCCAGGATTATGACATTCTCTTGCACTCTGCCAAATAAATATTCCTACAGAGGAATTCCTTCACTGAATTGTCAGCTCCCACATGCCTGACATGCAGGTCACACAGAATACCCGCAAGTAGAACTTACATGTAGTACAGCACACATTCAGCAAGTAAAGCCCCGGTCACAAAGCACTCCACGTTTAAATCACGTACAAAAAGCTATGAAAATCTGGTGGACGCAGTCATAAGTGGTAATTCTTTGGTCAATTTTGGTTTTGCCGTGTTTTATAAGGGGTATGGCCGTTGGCGGCTGTTCCACTGCTGAAGCACTGCCTAAGCATGGCTAACCACATCCAGCCACGTGTATGTACACAGAAAAAATCCATTTGTCAGTGATAAGCCGCTAAACACACAATATTTCCCGTGATACCAACGCGTAACAAGCGTCAGATGACCGTGATCTGCCCGTGATAGACCGCTAAACTTTCGCGTCTTACCCACGTCTTACCGCGTCTCCCCAAGTTTGAATCACTGCCGGAACATGGATTATCACGTGTGTTTCACGTGTGTTGCACGTCTTTACCACTTGTGCCGCCCGTGGTTGTCCGCGGAATAAAATTTTGAGCAGTTAAAAACTTTTTACCGCGTCCGACGCCTTTCCGATTTTTCCCTGCGTCCTGCCATGTCTATAAATTGACCATAGCTTGTCTTAAAGCGCTGTGTGACCAGGCTTTAAAACACATGCAAAACTTGCCTAAATCCTTGTTCGCCCTCAGAAATTGTCTGGTATGCTGGAAAAATCCCCACAGGCAACAAGCCCAGAAAGGTGTGACAGGGCCTAAACATGGCTGCGGGTAAAAAGGATTTGCGAGTGGACCTTCCGGGCGACTACAGGCGAGATACGTGCTAGGTACTGTCATGTGTGGGCCATCTGCGGGGATCTCCAGGTAGCAAAAATTGCTCTCGGCAAATCACACTCACAAGGCTTGCCCGGAAAGGTGTGACATCAGGGCCTAAAATGTGGTGAAAATCCTCCATCAGGTTTTCAAAGCACCATTAAAAAAAATTAAAAAGTTTAGGCACATTGCCAAGTGATTAATCTCTGTTTAAAGGATCACTTTTAAAAGCAGGCTAAAAACAGTCCTAACTTTATATCTGGGACAAAATATTCCTACAAATTCAATTTCTACATTGTCATCTTTAAACACTAGCTACCATTATAATACCGTCACTTCTTTTGAAGAATGATGATATTGTCTGGTCGTCAAATCCTTCTTGTGAACCACGGCAGTAAAATGCTCCGAATCCCTCCACATCCCACTCAGTACTGGATGGAAATACTACACGTCTGACACCTCGATTACGGTCTTGAGCTTCAGGTAGGCCAGGTGAAGTGTCACTGGGGATTGGTGCTGTCCTACCAAAGACACGGGTGGCTTCTGAGGATGGAGAGCTTCTATAGCACTGCAACTGGATTTCACCTGTACTCTCAATGTTTGAAAATCCACCTGAAAGTGTTGTGATGTGGACCCGTTCACCTGGATATAGACAAATCATATACATAGGCTTTGAATTATTAAAAGAAAAAAACTTGCAATGGCTATATGTTTTGATGTTGTAAATATGCAATAACTTTCACGAAACTCGGCCTCTACCTTTCAAGAGTTTGTCATGTGAGCACAATAAACACCTGTAGACATGCAATGGATATCATGATGTTATATTCAAAGTTTCTGAAACTGGAATGCCATAGAAGGGGGAAATTTATCTTTAATAATGAAAGCATTAATATCAACTGTAGTAGCATCTCACTAAAGCTATGCAAGACTGCTCAGCTGACATGTAAGTTATGACCACGCAAGCATCAGAAAGACCACAACAATGAAAGTAGCCACCTTAGTCTCATGAACATCACATAGAAAGAACTTCTCATTTGCTTCCTGTCTCAATAATATAATGATTACGTTTTATGCCAGACTGGTGGGTCTACTTATAAATTGCATAAAAATGTTGACTTCGACAGAACACAACTGTTATTTAATGCTGTGTATTCCACTTGAGGTTTGGTGCCAATTTTTGTTATTTCCTTATTTGAGAACAGTATTGGTGAATAAAAATTGATTCCTAGATTGATAGCACTCTGCATGCATCCAAAACAAGAGAGACATTCTCATCATGAACTAAATGTTACAGATATGCAAAAGCAGTAAAACAACAGTCGTCATACTGCTCTGTTGTATTATTAAGTCAGCAATGAGCAAAAAACAGGATCACAAAAAAAAAACAACAACAGCATACCTTCATGATGAAGTTGTGAACTTAACCTGACACTATTGTATTCTCCTGTATATGATCCTATCATCAGAGCACACACTGGTATGGTGATTAAACATCAGAATAATAATAATAAAAAAAAACACCAATTTTCCAGTTGTTGCCATTTGTTTGCAAAAATGCTTGCCGATAGTCACCAATTATTTCCTTTTCACTCTTCAGATTGGTTTCATATTCCAAGTAATGTGCAGTTCAATGTTTCCAGGTTAGCATGACTGTAGTGTCGGGGCAATCGATAACAGCCCATCATTTTCACACAACAAAGATACACTCATAATGTACTCTGTAAATGAATCCCACAAGGAATGGAACAATCATCCCCCAGCATTCCCACTGATTCCCACTGATCAATTACTAGCCATCCTCTTTAATGGCACGAAGAATAAAATCAAGACTATTTTTCAATGCATGATAATAGGTTAAGTTTATTACAAAGTCTTGATCCAAATACCTGTGATTAACCTCCCCAACATAAACATAAGTTTCTTAGTGAGTGAATCTATTTTTTCTCTCATTATGTATAATCCCATCATGAAAACAAATGTCTTCTTTACAGTGTCTAATGGTGCATAATGCTGATCAAATGTTTTCCTAAGCAGTGACATTGATGGCATAGATTAATGAAGTGGCTTATTTATGATTGTGTGTTTGTGTGTCTCTCTATCTGTGTGTTTCTGTGTGTGTGCTTTCTGGTATAGCTGACAGACTGTTTCTTTTTTCCTTTTTAAATCTATAGTGAAAATCTGCTCCATGTTCAGTGTGATGTTTATGACTGAATGGACCAATATCAACAACACAGTGTTACAATTTCTTTTCATTACAAGTTCATCAAATGGTTGAAACAAGGAATGATTCCATTACTTACATATTAAAGGGACTGGGGAGGAGTGTTGGAGCCCAAAATGCAAAAGTACTATTTCATGAAGTGAAACAGGCAAAAACAAGGGCCAATGCCTATGAAAGGACTAAGCAATGAAAAAGAATCGATGAAAAATACGGCATTATGAAGATATCTATGATTTTGTGAAGAGCGTTACATGTAATGCTTGTCAAAATCACAGGGGGTCGGCTTAGAGGCTCTCCGTTCAAGTGTTGTTTTTGCCTCCCTCTTTTGTCCGATTTTGGCACAGCATTGATTTGTTGTCTTCTCCTCGGCGAAAAGCAAGCCCAAGATAGAGTGTACAGCTAGCTGTACATCGCCGCGATCGCGAGGCGAAACCCGGGTGCCTGTTCACCGGCTAGCGAGCGTTATCGGTGCATTTCCCGGCATCCGCCCGGCAGCTAGCTAGCACGGGTCCGCTCGAACTCTGCTGGCTGCGTATATAGGCCTACTTAATTACCGTACCACTCCATCCACACAATAATGGAGCCGCAGGAGGAGAGCGAGAGATCTGTCTCCAAGAAGAGGAAGACCATGAAAACCAGTGACAGAGTATGGAGATGGCGACAGAAAAATAAAATGAAGTCAATCCCAATTCCCCTCAAGACACTAGGGGCTGAACGACAGAGATGTCATTTCACTTCTGCTGGATCGGTAATAAATTTGTGAAACTCGGAAGACTTCATTCAGTTCAGTGTGAGTAACAGTTACTTCAGTTAGGACCTAACGTTACAATGTTTGTGTAACATTGCTGATAAGAGATGTCACTTAGAGGATCTACACACACTATACTATTGTTATGAGTAGGCCTAGATTAGTAGTTTTGTTTATAGGTGTCCTATGCCACACACCCTAACATGTTTCTATTACGGTAAACTAAAAGATATATCACAATTTGCCTGAGATTTTACTCACATGTGAAGAAAGGCTACATCGTACATGCAGATTCACAAAGCCAAAGGTGTACCGACTACCGGTATTCAGAATGCGATTGAGGTAGTATGGTAGGTATCCTAGACCAATGTTCTACCACTCCTAGTCCGAGGCCCTTTTTCTCTGCCAATATATTAGATAACTGGAATTTTTTTTTTTTTTTTTGCGTAATGACATATCCCAAATTTGGCTCAACAGTTCTCCTTTTTGAAATGTGCTTCTGGCAATTGCACAAAATCGCTGTTCACATTAAGAAATGGCACGCTAAAGTGTTTTGCATCCATGTAAATACGCGAATTCCTATTTTACCATATTCTGGATTTTGTTGCCCTATTCTACCTTCATGTCAAATTATAGGTCTCAAAATTTCGAAATAAGAAAGTTACGACACTCATCAGAACTGCCGTTTGTTACAAATCGGCGATAGGCGAGAAATCCAATTTTACGAAACGACACTGAATGAGTGAAAGTGTCAGCGAAGAGCTGCGTAGAGTGATCATCTGGTCACTCTCGGTTTTTACAAATAGTTTGTGGAGAGTCAACCGTGTATATGTTGTCACGGCAGCTATGATTGCGGACCAAAAACGTGAATTCACATGTTTGGTAAGGTACCTAATTATTGTCTCCGGTACACATGGCATTGCCAAAATGTTGATTGAAGTGTATCTATTGTGCGTATACATAAGTGGCTAATGGCGGTAGGCCTATATGCATTGCAGCGCAGTTCACTCAGTCCCTAGTGTAGTGGTTAATGGTGTATGCTTTGTAACACAGTAGGTGCTAGTTGTTGAGAAAGGTCTGTCAGATATCATTGTGGCAAATATGGGTATCTTTTGTAGGGCAACAGCCAGCATCACATTCAAGGACCATCCTGACTAGGCAGCTCAGTGAAGCCAGTGACATCCCCTCTCGTCAGTTGAGACCAGCCCTCCCAGCTACCGAGCTTGATGTCAGAAGCCAGTGAAATTCCCTCTCGTCAGTTTCGACCAGCTACCCAGCTCGGTGAAGCCAGTGACATCCCCTTTCATCAGTTGAAACCAGCCCTCCTAGCTAACCAGCTTGATGAAGCCAGTGACATTCCCTCTCGTCAGTTTCGACCAGCTATACCCAGCTTGGTGAAGCCAGTGATGTCCCCTCTCATCAGTCGAGACCAGCCCTCCCAGCTACCCAGCTTGATGAAGCCAGTGACATCCCCTCTTGCCCATTGAAACCAGCCCTTGCACTGGTACAAAAGGTTTGTACAAACTGTCTTTAATTACCTGGTACATTTTGTTTTAATACACCTAGATCCAACAACTGTTTTGAACCTGCAAATGAAAATTAATGTTGATATTTAGTAAACAAAACATCAATAAATTGTTCGATTTAACTCTGTGTTCTCTAACAATGCTGTTATTATTCTTGCTGTAATAATTGATAACATTTTTATTTTTTGAACCCATAGCTGTGGTAGTGGTTAATAAGATTATGGTTGTCTTGATCATTACTTTTAGGGTTACAAGTTACATAGTTTGTACATTGCAGCCACACAGGGGCGGATCTGGCTTTTTATAAAGGAGGGGGTTGGGGCGGTATGCGAGGGAGCGTAGCGACCGAGCCTGAGCGAGCGGAGCGAGCGAGGGAGGGAGGGTGTGGGAGGGGGGTGTCCCCCCTCCCAGAGTAGGGAGAATTTTTGAAAATCTGTGTGTGAAAATGGCGTTTTCTTGCATCTAAAACACCACTATTTTTGGTATAGAGGTCATTGCCATATATAGGAAAAAATAAAATTACAAGTTAAAAAAAAAGATAAGATAAAAAAAAAAATGGCCCCCGGATTTGTTTTTTTTTTTTTTTTTTTTTTTTTTGGGGGGGGGGGTTGCAACCCCCCCAACCCCCCCTCTAGATCCGCTTCTGCCACATATAGGCCTCCTATTGACCGATTCGGGTTCGTTGAGGGCAGCAGACATTTTATGGCACTGGGCGCAGCCATGAGCTCAAATTGCGGTGTCTCAGCCGACCCCCCCTGCTCTCCCCCACCCCCCGGGCAACATGCTTATCGCGCACTTGTAACAAAGGTTCACGCACTAAGCAAGTATTCGCGCACTCAGTACGAGACGCCCATTGGCTAACAAAAGCAACCATGCATCAGTTTTTCATTCTGCGCACGTGAGAGGGGTGGGGAGAGAGGAGGGGGGGTCGGCTGAGACACCGCAGTAATGGCGCTGCCCAGGCCAAAAATACACATAGCGCGTCACAGAATCGGTCAATATGATTGTATGTGGAATTATAGACCCCCAAATCCCATGCATGTGGCTGGATTTAAAGACATAGGCCCTATATGAGCTTGTATACATAGGGCCTACTTTGTATATGCACAATGAGAGGCTGAGGTCATCCCGACGTCATGTGCAGTGTCAACTCATCAAAAATTTGGCTAGGGTCTGTAGGTCTTATTTTCCTTTTTGCTATTTAACTTCTACAGTAGACAGTCTATTTCTAACATATTTCATTGAGTTTTCTCTGTTGCATATATGTGAGCACTACAAGATATAGCTACCTGGTAGACTCTACACTGAAATAAAAGGGATAGCAAGTTCTGTGACTAAATTTACAGAGTGGTGAAGAACTAATGCGACTATCCTAATTGTAAGTCAGTGTTAATGCCTTTCATTGTGTCTGATATACAGATGAACTCCTGTCCAGATGCCCCTGTGAAATGGAAAAGGACAAGTTCGTGATTGCCGTTGCCTTCTCCAATTAGTTGTGGAGGAAAATGCTACTCTGAGGAAAGGACTTGGGTCAGATTGAAGTGGATCAAAACCTGGTGAGAGTGCTGACAGATATTGATTTTATCCGAGCCTGGGCAGATGTTAGAAAATAACAGGTTAGATGATGAAGACGTCCCTTTGGCATGCATATTTAGGAATTTTTATGTAAATATCATAAATAAAGTGGGCTACTAAGTATTTTCATTGGACTTTCAGCATCTAACATAATTACTTTCATCAGTATTAAACTTGTCATTGCTTTAATGTTAGTCATTAAAGAGAATATTTACTATGTGTAATACTGAATAGTTAATTGAGTCTATATGAGTAGTAAAATAATTTTTCATTGTAAATGTGTAGTAGTTACTATATTACCAACATTCAGTCATTAGATGAGAGATCAATAGAATGTGCTTGTTGGCCTCTATTGCAGTGGAACAGCTAGCATCACATCCAAGTGCCATCCCAGATATCCAGGTTGTTGAAGCCAGTGACACCCCCTCTCGCCAAATAAGACTGCCTCTTCTAGGATACGCAGCTCAGCAAGACCTGTGACATCCATCTCGCCAGTGGAGACCAGCCCTCTCTACCACCAAACTCAGTGAAACCAGTGACATCCCCTCTCATTAATCAGAACCAGCCCTCCCAGCTACTTACATGTAGCTCCATGAAGCCAGTGACATTCCCTCTCATGTTCTTCTTTGTGGCTGGCAAATGTTTGAAAACTGAACTTGGATGACGTCAATATCATAATTATGTTGAGTGCATCCAAGTGATGGCAATGATAATAGCTCTGACACCAGCTCTTCCTGTAGGCCTACTGTCAATTTATGCCTTCATTGTGTATAATAGCAAAAGACATGTTAGTAATGAAAAAGCTGCACCTTTGTACCAGGATTGTTGGGGATTCTGATAAATGCACATTAAACATGAATAACATCAATTCCAATCATAGACCTACATTCATGTGATGGCAATACAGTACTAACTGATATGACACTACATTCATATTTCTGAACTCTCTATTTCTGTCTTTTCTGTGAGGTAACAACAAACATGTTAGTACTCAAATGTGTGAATCAGAATGAAACATTGAATTGATTGCATAGAAAATTTGTTCTTGCCCCATGTGGCAAGTAGGGAATATAAATCCTGTAAACTCCTAAACTGCATGTGCTTAAATTGTTACTGGAAACTGAAAGGGCTGCAATATCCAGGCACAAAGTGTTTTGTCCTTTTATTTTTTCATTTGGTCTTTTTCCCCCCTGTGTTTCCCAGGTGTTTCAGTGGTGAAAAGCTACAATTACCCCGTTACGATAAAATATTGCATCAGTGTTTTAAAGTGAACTTAAGCAGGGCTGTCATGCACAGCAGTGTACATCACTGAAAGGGCCTTTCACACATTTCATTATTGCTCTAATTGTTATTATTATTATTACTACTACTACTATTGTTGTTATTGCTAATGTTTTTATTACTATCATCATCTTCATAATGATTATTATCCTCATCATCATTTATGTGATCACTGATATCATGCCATGTGTTACATTCAAGTGGCACAGCAGGTCCTAGCTTCAGCCCCGCTTCAGTGTAAACGCGCAAAAGGCCAAATGCGAGGCCAAAATTGGCCTCGCATTTGGCCTCGCTCTGGAGGTGGTCTCGGCCGTGGCCGAGCCGCGGCCGAGCCCTGCCTCTTCTTGGTGTAAACGCAAACTGGGCCAAATGCGCGGCCAATTGCGCGGCCAATTTTAGTCTGGCTTCCAAACCCTCTGCCTGTATCTTTCGCTATTCAGGATATTAACCCCCTCGACATCGAAAACTAGTATAGTTTAAGGTGGTTTTGCCTGCAAAGGATTTTTTCCTTCGGCAAAGGCCTTTGCCCGAACGGCGACTTCGTCGCCACGGAATTCATATGGCAAAGGGTCTGAAAACTAGACAATACCAAATTGCGTTTGTTTGCAAGCAGAGCGCCACTACGACAAAATATTGAAAGGTTTGAATCAAAAGCGCGGCCGAGCCCAGCAGTGTAAACGGACAAAATTGCGAGGCTCGGCCGCGCAATTGAGGCCGGACTCGGCCGCGGCCGAGCCGCGGCCGAGCCCGGCCCCGCACTGTAAACGGGGTCTAGGTCTAGATAGTACATGTGGACAATGTGTGATTACATTTTCACAAAATTGGCAAAATATTGAAATGACAAGTTTGTCACAAATGTGTTGAATGTTCACCTTCCTTGACCTAGGTTTAATTGGATGAATAGGAGAGCATGTATCTAGGGATTTAAGGACTTTAACTTGACTTTGACCCATTCATACATTTAGGCATTGAGTAATTTTCAAGGTACAGGTGTGGAGAAAAAGTGCAATTTCTGAATTGAATAGTAAATTGTTACCATTTTCATCTGGCCCTTGACCCTAAAATTCATAAGATAATCACTTTCAGGTAGAACATGCATAATATGTACTAAGTTTCAAGATAACTTGAGCCACTTCGAGATATGGAGGAAAAAGTTAGTTCAGCACTTTCACTTGATCGTTGACCTTTTGACCTTTGAGGCAAAAAAAAGAAGAAAAAAAAAAACTTTCCAGAGAATTTCTATTAGGTTACACATGCATACACCAAGTGTAAAAAAATAACCCTGCTGGCATTGCATAAATGAACGTAATAGTAACATTTTGAAGTCTTGCACTTGACCTTTGACCCCTGACCTTTGACCCCATGAACCCTACATTCTCAAGATAATCACTTCCAGTCAGTACATGTAAATACTATGTTCCATGAAGATACCTTGAACAATTTTCCAAGGTACGGAGAAAAAAAAGAAGTTTTAATATTTTTACTTGACCTTTTGACCTTTGACCTCTGACCTCATGACCCAAACTTTCACCAGAGAATCTTAATTGGGTAATACATGTATACACTAAGTTTCAAGAAAATCTCTTCAGGCATTCAATAGATATGGTAGAAATAGTGAAATTTCATGTATTTGACCCTGACCTTTTGACCTTTGACCTCATGACCCAAACTTTCACCAGAGAATCTTAATTGGGTAAAACATGTATACACTAAGTTTCAAGAAAATATCTTCAGGCATTCAATAGATATGGTGGAAATAGTGAAATTTTATGTATTTGACCTTGACCTTTTGACCTTTGACCTTGAGCATGTGCACCCAAAAGTTGATAGGCACAATTTCACCCCCTAATACACATACATGCCAAGTTTCATTAGGATACCTCAACAGGTTTCGATAGTTACCTTGTCCACAAAATTCATTACGGACGGACGGAAGGACGGAAGGACGGACGGACGGACGGACGGACAACCCGAAAACATAATGCCTCCGGCACCACTTCGTGGCGGAGGCATAAAAATAGGTATGAATTTTGATAAACAAATGTGTTGGAAGTACTTCAAACAAGATGTTCAGTTTTCATTCACATAGATATAAAAATACATTGTAATATACATTTGGTAGGTCCCTACATGATGTTCTACTGATATAATTGTATACGCTATAACCCTAAACTGAATGTGTTTTGACAATGCAATATGTAGAAGGTCTCCACACTGAAATAGTGTAGTGTTCTTTGTACTTGAAGTCATTAAACCATGTGACATTGATTCTTGGACCTTCACTTAATTTTTTTCCCTGCAAATGTGCAAGTTATTTGAAAGTGGTTGCATTTGTTAGTTTTTTTTTAATTTACATGTTATATTATTGTTATAATAATTGTTCAATATGATAGGAGTATAATGTGTAGATGCCAAAATTGACTAATGACAGAATGCTGAGCAGTGTTTTTTTTTTTTTTTTTTTTTGCAAATGACTACCTTACCTGTGTAAATTGGCAATCTTTGCCATACAACAATTTCTATTATGACATTTCATATTTAAAAGATATAGGCCTACATGCAAGTCGTCAGCACAGATTTGTTATCTCTACATTGTATATCACATCACATTACTGTGAGAGTTTCTACATGTAGCACATTTTCAATTAGAACCTGTGCTCATGATGCAACACCAAATGCAAATATTCATGCAAAGATAAAAGAAAATGTAAGGTCAGTGTACCCTGGTACACACAACTTCTAATGTAGGTCCCATGTACACATGCAATTTATATGTACACATGAAATTTGTATATGTATGCATGGTAGTATAACGTACAATGTAAGTGTAGGGATTTACTTTGAACCATTTATTATAAGTGTATCCCCCTTCTGTTATAACAGGTACCACCCCTCTACACATAAATACGTCAACCCACACATATACAGTAGTATTCACATTTACATTCATCCACGCATCCCACTTATCACGTACAGACACACCACATATCACATGACATTTTCCACTCTTTCACTTCTCACCCATTGTTCCCTGTAATACTGAAATCATGCCTAAATCACCCACGCCTACACACCATTTACATATTATGAATATTTAGTTTTAACCTTTGTTTCCTTATTTGCATGTTTTGTTATGTTGATTTTGTGTATGAATATTTGTTACAACCCACATTTACATGTAAACCCATGCCAAATTACATGTATGTGTAGAATAAACTGGCTACAAGTTAGTTAGCCAAGGGACTCCTTCTAAGTAACATGTGTGCTGCCCTAGTTTGCTTTAAGTGTGACGAGTGCTTGAGAGCTAAGCGAACCCGAGCCCTTACATAAGAAATGTGTTAGATTTTTATTCACTGAAATATCAGAACAAGATATTTATACCTGTGTAGGTCTAATTGTTAAGCATCAATTTACCACTGAGAAAAAAAAAAAATGTGTTCTGATGATAAAAACCTAATCAGGGTTCTAGATAAAACTGAGTGAATGTTGTTGGCCTATGTGGAAATAATTGACTTGAACAGATTATTTCTTGTGTCTTTTCGCCTTGCAGGTGAACGAGACATATTGCATCATGCGTGGTTGCATTGCATGATGAATAAGAAAATGTGTAAGGTAGCCTCAGAAATTGCTGGATTAGTTATTAGACTATTACAGGTGTCACATTATTCAGTCTAGAAGACTGAAAATGATCTGATTCCCAACATTTTTGTGTGTATCTGTGAAATAATTCCAATTAACCCTATTCATACAAAAAAAAAAGGTAGGTCTAAGCCATACCAATGACCAATTTTCTAACCTATTCAGTGCATGTGTCAGTTGTGAAGAAAATCATCCACAATAAATGTTACAACTAAGTCACATTTGAAATTACGAATACATGACAAGTTGTACCGGTAATAAAAATGAACTATTGGTTAGATCCAATGCAAGTTTAGATATAACATGAAGAGTTTGTTTGCAAAAACCGATAAGTCCATATTTGCCAAATGGAGATATTTGCGATTAAAGGTCAAGAAAAATAAAGAGAATAATAAGAACATTTTCGCTTTTTTTTTACCATAACTTCAAAAATGTACCTTTATATGTAGTGACCAATATATCATTTTAAAGGTATTATTTTGTACTTAATGACAGGAATCTTCAAAAATGCACTTATTGGTTTTTGCAAACAAACTCTTCACATGGTACCTGGTACTTCTCTAGCATATACTTGTGTTTCAAATCTTTGAAGAACTAAAAAAAAAAAAAAAAAAAAAAAAAAAAATGGGTTTGCCATGAAGATTGCATTTCTTGACAATGTGCATGAAAAGTTTAAGATATGTATTGAATTACATGTACATGTTATAACACAACCCGTTTGTGTTCGTGTAATTGTAATCAATAATTGAGATTTCGTTGATTTTTTTTTTTCTACGTAGCCCGACCAGGTCACCAGATGCCGTGCCAAGCACGGTAGCAAAGGTACTGTAACTGCGTACTGGGCTGTGTCCTTACCCGGAAAAGTTTCTACGTACAGCTACAGGCACAGCCCAGTCGATCGCTGTATAAATAGCCCGGCGTCTGGTCGGGCTACGTAGTACCGCGTTCACCTATCCCGCTTTCGGTACTCGTACTTCTCAATAATGAAGAATCTTGTAATGGTGTTTGATGGCTTTTAGGATACGTAGCCTACCGAGTCTTCCGACGACAGAACTATCTCTCATAGTATCTTGGAAGAAGGACATGTGAATCAGAATCGGAGGATCTAGGAGTCCTTTGATTTTAGGTTAGCGCTCTCATCAAATGAAAACACAATGCGAACTCATACACTCGTACACAGCATGCAAGATCGTACATGTAACAGCTAGCTAGCTACAACTCGTAGCTCTCGAGCTTGCACTGCTGCTGCGAGTTATGGCAAGTGATAAGGCCAGCGCTCGCCGCCGCGCCCATAGGCACAGCCAGCCATCAGAGCTAGCTTGCTCTAACTAACGTGCTCTAACTACTAGTACAGCTGTAGTTCCGCAGCTCACTCGGCATGTTGGCTTGATTTCGCTGTAAGTTGGCTTGATGTCCGCAGTCAACAAGCAGTATTCCGCAATTCAAATACGTATCGCCATCGTATCGAAGGATCTTTTTCCAGAAAAGTATGTTTTGTTTTTCGCTTTTTAAAACATTTGAGAAGATTTCGATTTCCAAGATATTTTGACACATGTTAAGTTAAATATCTACCTTTCATTTTATACCCAAAACACCTTCTCTTTCGCATGTTTTGCACAACCGAACACTCCTCCCCAGGCCCTTTAATACGATTCTATGAACAGAGATGTGATGTAATGACATCAATGTCAAATCTAACAGCAAAATGTTATTGTAACTCTTTACGTGCCACGTTCGCACACCCACTCGGTCGACGGCATGCCAAGTCCGCACATTTTGCTCAAACGCACAAACCTGCCCAAACTGATCAATAAATCTCCAATATGCAATGGTGCAAAGAAAGCGTCACTTGCGATTCCTTTTTTGTCACATGTAGCTTACATTCTGTGGTGATTGAATATCTATCAAGCAGTGTTACCTATTGAATTTGCAAGTAAGTTTTAAGTTTCTGCCACTGTTTTGTGTGCAAATTAAAGTTGTGTAGCTTATTTGAAAGAACTAGAAATGTCGCTTTGGCGACTGGTATGCCTACGCCATAATGCATGATTTTCCCAATAGGTGTAGATAGTACATGTGGACAATGTGTGATTACATTTTCACAAAATTGGCAAAATATTGAAATGACAAGTTTGTCACAAATGTGTTGAATGTTCACCTTCCTTGACCTAGGTTTAATTGGATGAATAGGAGAGCATGTATCTAGGGATTTAAGGACTTTAACTCGACTTTGACCCATTCATACATTTAGGCATTGAGTAATTATCAAGGTACAGGTGTGGAGAAAAAGTGCAATTTCTGAATTGAATAGTAAATTGTTACCATTTTCATCTGGCCCTTGACCCTAAAATTCATAAGATAATCACTTTCAGGTAGAACATGCATAATATGTACTAAGTTTCAAGATAACTTGAGCCACTTCCGAGATATTGAGGAAAAAGTTAGTTCAGCACTTTCACTTGATCTTTGACCTTTTGACCTTTGAGGCAAAAAAAGAAGAAAAAAAAAAACTTTCCAGAGAATTTCGATTAGGTTACACATGTATGCATGCACCAAGTGTAAAAAAAAAATAATAACCCTGCTGGCATTGCATGATAGGAGGGAAATTTTGAAGTGTTGCACTTGACCTTTGACCCCATGAACCCTACATTCTCTAGATAATCACTTCCAGTAAGTATATGTATATACTATGTTCCATGAAGATACCTTGAACAATTTTCCAAGGTATGGAGAAAAAAAAGAAGTTTTAATATTTTTACTTGACCTTTTGACCTTTGACCTCATGACCCAAACTTTCACCAGAGAATCTTAATTGGGTAATACATGTATACACTAAGTTTCAAGAAAATATCTTCAGGCATTCAATAGATATGGTGGAAATAGTGAAATTTTATGTATTTGACCCTGACCTTTTGACCTTTGACCTTTGACCTCATGAACCAAACTTTCACCAGAGAATCTTAATTGGGTAATACATGTATACACTAAGTTTCAAGAAAATATCTTCAGGCATTCAATAGATATGGTGGAAATAGTGAAATTTTATGTATTTGACCTTGACCTTTTGACCTTTGACCTTGAGCATGTGCACCCAAAAGTTGATAGGCACAACTTCACCCCCTAATACACATACATGCCAAGTTTCATTAGGATACCTCAACGGGTTTTGATAGTTACCTTGTCCACAAAATTCATTACGGACGAACGGAAGGACGAACGGACGGACGGACGGAAGGACGGACGAACGGACAACCCGAAAACATAATGCCTCCGGCACCACTTTGTGGCGGAGGCATAAAAATACTCATAATTTTTTTTCGTAAAATTTGCTTCAAAGCAAGCTCAGCATTTTCTCTACTAGTCAGGTCGCTTAGTGAAATTACCGTTACACGGCGGATAAAAGCACCAAATTTGGAGAGATGACCCCTCAGGACCTACTCATTGATATTTGAGTAGGAGCCCTCTACAAAATTTTTATTTTCATGGTATGAATGCTGAATTTCATTTTGCAGAAAATTTCGCGGGAATGAAACTTTCGTAAATTTCGAGAGGAGTTAATATCGCAAAATCAAAATGCGCGCGATTCTAAACAATGCATTTGATGCCAGTGGCAATTTGCGGAAGTTTCATGCTGCGAAAAAGGTCGTCGGCTCCAAGTCACGAACATTTCATGTCAGGAAAATAACACCGTTTTTATGTATCTGAGAGAGTAAAGTAACGAAAACGAGGTTCACATTATATGGTACTTTTTTTCATTTTCATGGAACTGGAAAACATGAACCCTATCTTGAATTCCATGATCAACAAAGCATTTGAAACATGGAGGTTGGTGAATTAATTACCGATTTATGAAGAGAAAATGCTGTTGTCACATTGTGGTGTAGGTCCCTATTCCCAGTTTAGTTACTTTATCAAAGGGGCTTAGAACGTTTTCTAATGGTAAGGGGAGGGGGAGATCACTGACCCTTGAACACTCCGTCAACGGTCCGCAGCCCCCCTCCTTCCCTCCCTCCCCCCCCCCCCCAAAAAAAAGAAAAAAAAAACATTACAAAAACGATCTGCAGCCCCTTTAATATCGGGTCTATGCTTTATGTACATAACTCTGAACTGGCAAATGTACATCGCACTGCGACCGCACCTCGACAGCATTATTCTCTTCATAAATCGGTAATTAATTCAACCACCTCTATGTTTCAAATGCTTTGTTGATCATGGAATTCAAGATTGGGTTCATGTTTTCCAGCTCCATGAAAAATGAAAAAAGTACCACAAATGTGAACCTCGTTTTCGTTACTTTGCTCTCTCAAATACATAAATACGGTGTTATTTTCCCGACATGAAATGTTCGTGACTTGGAGCCGACGGTCTTTTTCGCAGCATGAAACTTCCGCAAATTGCCACTGGCATCAAATGCATTGTTTAGAATCGCGCGCATTTTGATTTTGCGATATCAGCTCCTCGCAAAATTTGCGAAAGTTTCATTTCCGCGAAATTTTCTGCAAAATGAAATTCAGCATTTATATCATGAAAATAAAAATTTTGCAGAGGGCTCCTACTCAAATATCAATGAGTAGGTCCTGAGGAGTCATCTCTCCAAATTTGGTGCTTTTATCCGCCGTGTAACGGTAATCTCAAAATTTGACGTTAAGCGACCTGACTATACAGTTGTGTTCATTACATGTCTAGTGTAATCAAAATTAATGAAAAGTTACATAGATTTGAAAAACAATATTTCCCAATGTCATGCCTATGCTGCAGTCTATTAAAGAATGATGTGGCACACAGGGGGTTTACATCATGGCACATAAAGAGTTAACATCCAATTCCTTCTATTCACCTTCAAAAATCTGATTAAACTAAAAAATTTAACTAATAAAACTAAATAAATTTAAATAACCAAGATGTGATTATTGCTGGCATAGATTATTTTGTCTGCTTAGAATATGCAGATCATATAGCAAGAACCCTATATGCTATAGTTCATGCTGTAAAGTATGCGCCACATATTTAGTGAGTCTAATTTGTCACAAAATGGGGACTTCGAAATAATCTTTTACATGTGCTCGTCACATTCAAATCAAGGTAATGATAATGATAATGAATAACATTTATACAGTGCTTGATACTGATGTTTCCAAGCGCATCAATCTGGGAAAAAAAAGTATGACATAAAGGTAAAATACAGCATTATGTACATATTATGATATAACGACAGCAACAACAACAACAGAATTAAGATTGAGTAAACAGATAAGTTTTCAACAATGACTTGAACTTATCAAAATTTTCAGCATTACGAATATGGTATAGGGAGTTTATTCCAAAGAGATGGGGAAATAACAGAGAAAGCCCTATCACCGGGTACAGGTGAGGGACCACATGATAATTGGAGAGTGGAGGAAGAACGGAGAGAACGGGTTGAAGTGGAGGAGCGGAAGGAAATTAAGTTTTTAAGATAAGATGGGGCGAGATTATTACATATCTTGTAAAGAACAAGGAGTATTTTAAAGGTGTAATGTAAGAGTTGATAATTTTGTGGGTTACAAAATTTGAAAAGCCACCCACACGCAAAATTCACAAAAATAAAAACCATATATGAAATGTACGGTGTATATAGTACATAGTTTCATGATGTATGGAAACAATAAAGCCTGCTCTGCTGTCAGTTTAAATGTAGTGAATATCACAAAATGAAAATTTTGAACACACCTGTTTTATAAGTTTTTATCAGAATTTTCCTTGATTGATGTGACGTAATGTAAGTCCTAGTCTGGTTGCAGATGCTAAGCTAAGCTGAATAACAGTGATTTGTACATTACCTCACCACATTAAAGTAATTTCATTATCAGTCGTTTGTTGCTCATAAGAGAAGATTCCTTCAAATTGATCATCTATCACTGTTTCAAGCAATGCCCATCAAAATTATGGAAAGACATACAGTCAACCTCGCGTAAGTCGACATAATCGGGACTGAGCAAAACACGTCGATTTACGCGAATGTCGACTTACGCGTAAGTCAACATTTTGTCGACTTATAAATGAAAACTAATTTCCCCTGTACAGAGTAAGATTTCGATCACGATGCGGATCGCTACCCAAATCTTACTCCTTTTGCTGCTAAAACATGCCAACTGACATCAGCAACAATAATGTTTTAGTTTATGCATAAATCTCGCGCGGGTTAGTAACGACAACGCACATTTCCCAAATCTCTAGAGAGATTTTGAGAGAGCGGGATCGGAAACCTGGGCCCGTTTCTAGACACTTTACATTTTAAACTTGATTTGAAATATCAAACGCAAATTCCCCAAATTGCATTAAACTTTGCGATTTAAATTCAAGTGCGTCGCTGCGAAGATATTCGTGCGATTTCGTACGATTCTGTCAAGATAATTTTTCAGCACTGACTGAGTTTGAAACATGTGTGATTTTCCTTCATTAAGTCACCATATTTGTTTTGCTTAAATTTCTATTGCCATACTCTGAAAATGAATTGTTCTCACGCTCCGATTCGCAACATTACCGTTCGGCATAGCGAACTTTAACAATAATTTGTTATCATTTTTTCACTAGTGACATTTCGTGAAGCAGCATGCGTTTCGATAGTTTGAAACGTGTAAATGTTGCGATATCTTTCCCCTGCAAGTGCAGACTAAGTTTGGTCACGGCGAAAGTTCTGTTACGAAACAAAAAATAATGCGAGTCTTTTCAACAATAACGCACTTCCGTAATTTTGTTTATTTTTAGTATCTAGTTTCGGACAAAAACCGCAAGTCTTTTCTGCAACGCTCTTGCGTTTTAAATACAGCGTTGCTTGTGATTTGATGGATTTGCATTTGATTTTTAAGAGTTGCGTTTAAACGCAATTGAGTTTAAATTTCCTACAATTTTCTAGTTTCGTATGATTATCAAACGCAAGTCTTTTCAGCATTCCGTGTGATTTGAGGGACTTGCATTTGATTTTCAGAGTTGCGATTAATTCTTAATTTTGCTTACGAAATAAAAAATAATGCAAGTCTTTTCAACAATAACACTTCCGAAGATGTTTAGAGATGCATTTAAATGCAGTTTCTTATAGTTTTGTACAAAAGCCGCAAGTCTTCTCTGCAACGCTCTTGCGTTTAAATACAGCGTTACGTGTGATTTGATGAACTTGCATTTGATTTTTTGAGTTGCATTTAAACGCAACTGCGTTAGAAAAAGTTCCCTACAATTTTCTAGTTTCGTATGATTATCAAACACAAGTCTTTTCAGCGTTCCGTGTGATTTGATGGACTTGCATTTGATTTTTAGAGTTGCGTTTAAATGTAATTGAGTTTAAGTTTTCTACAACTAGTTTCGTATGATTATCAAACGCAAGTCTTTTCAGCGTTCCGTGTAATTTGATGGATTTGCATTTGGTTTTCAGAGTTGCGTTTAATTTTTGATTTTACTTACGAAATAAAAAAAGTCATGCAAGTCTTTTCAACAATAACACACTTCCGTAGATGTATAGAGATGCTTTTATACGCAGTGTCTAGTTTCGTACGAAAACCGCAAGTCTTCTCTGCAACGCTCTTGCGTTTAAATACATCGTTGCGTGTGATTTGATGGACTTGCATTTGATTTGAGTTGCGTTTAAACGTAATTGAGTTCAGGTTCGTACAATTTAGTTTCATATGATTATCACAGGCAAGTCTTTTCAGCAACGCACTTGCGTTTAAACGCAAAAGTTGCGTGTGATTTGATACACCTGCATTTGATTTTTTGAGTTGCATTATTGCATTTTAATAAAATTTTCTAGAAAGGGCCCAGGTTTCTTATACCGCTTCGAAAAAATTACGTTAGAATATTCGGATTAACAAAAACACCTATTTCATGTTCGCATAATGAATACCTACTGGGACATAGGTGTACAAAATGTGTGCGTTTTGAGAATAACAAGAGGGAGAAAAGGGGTAAAGTGAACTGCCTTGGGTACTACGTACTACATGTAATACTCCAGTGTAAATGAGTGTATGCCCTTTCTATTCTGGCATACAAGACAATGGACGCATTGCGCGAACGCTACCGCGCCGTATATTAGCGAATTACCGAGTAGAAATACAGCGAATCGGAGCGGGAAAACAAATTTTTTTCACAGAATGGCGATAAGATTTTGAGCGAAATATTATGTCAACTTAGACGAGGGAATTAACACGTATTTCAGCTCAGTTGGCACTGAAAAATCACGTCGACTTACGCGAGTTGTCGACTTATAAATGTCAACTATAAAGACGACGAAATTTTCAAGGAATAACAAAGGCAAAAATCGGGACTTTTTTATCGTGTCGACTTAAGCGAGTTGTCGACTTATAAATGCGATGTCGACTTAAGCGAGGTTTACTGTACTACTGTAAATATGAAATTCTGAGAAATTTTCATAAATCTGCTTGTGCACACACCCACAAGACACCAACTTTTCAGGACTTTGTATGGTGATGCATCGTAATGATGGTTTGGGCAGGAAATTAAATTTGAATGCATTTTTCACTTAAATATTTGAGAATGAAATGTATACAAGACGTAGGAATTCAAGCAAAACATTCTTCTCAACTATGAAATTGTTGGAAAGGGTCTCATTTTCTTGAATAAAATGAAAATGACACATGTATAGCTCTTGACTGTCTTGTAAATGGATACCATGTACAACGAACCCTGCCTTTATTAGGTGATCCGAGTATCCTCTCCGATCAACGTCTGTTTCTGTACGGATTCTTTGTTCTTCTTCTTCATCTTTCTCCTCAGATGTTGTGCAGAGGTTAAATCATAAAGTTCTTTGACTATCAATTTCAAACGTATACCATCTATTGTGTCCCAAAGATGACGGATCTAATGTAAACACGAGACATGAAACTCGTCACTGAAGATGAGTTGGTGATATGCTGGGTTGATATTAGATACCGGTCATCCGTGGTCGACAACGAAAAGAATGTGAATATGAAACGTTATCTGAAAAGAGTTCAACAATAATCAAAAGCAAAAGTGTCCTGTGAACATCGATCCCTCAAATGCGTGCATGGGAAACCGTTACTCTAACCACTCGGCCACGGAACATCGACGGAAAAGGCAAGACAAAAAACAATAAACAGGCGGGAAAAGTCAATGCACGTACTCACTTCAACGGCCACAAGCCGCGCGCGGCCATTTTGTCACCCCAAATTCCACATTTTCATGCGCTTACCGTCTCTCTCTTATCATGCATAAACATTTTCCCCTTGTCGATCAGCCAATCAAATGTTTGATCTGAAATAATCGCCAATATCTTCCTCGTGTCATACTCATTCTAACAATGCCAATTTCATGAATAAAATATCAATCCAAACATTTAAAAAAGTCATTCAAAAATTCCTGTTTCCTATCAATTTGATCTTCAAAAAATTTAAGGGTTCTTTGGTTGATTGATTAAAAATTATTCAAAGTTTTTTGCTGAAAATCATTAATATAATTTTGATATTTATGATTTTCTCTTCAAATTGGCCATTCAGTTTGCAAGTCTAATTGGGTAGAACTTTTTTTACGTGTGTCTGAAGTTCGGCAACAAATAAACAGAGTTTCCATCGTTTTTGACGTCGTGACCGTTTTTAGTCAATTTTTGAACATCCATGTGACGCTGAAGTGTAATTCTTCGTACCTCTTATACAGTACGATATTACCGATGGCTTTATCTGATTGTTTTAGTTGATTCGGAGAAATAATCTTGATTAGAGTGATCTTCAACTGAGTTTAAAAGCAGCATAATCGTGTTTTGATCGGGACACGCATCTGGAGTACGCCGGTGCCGTTGGGGCGACGTGCAGGTGAGTTTCCGTTCGCATTCGATGTGAGCGTGGTCCCATGCCGTACTATGCGCGTAGTGTACGCGTCAAAAACCACCAACACAACTTGTAAAAAATATTAAAAATTCACTTTTATGTATTACGACGCATTTGCAGGTCATCTTGTCTTATTATAATATTCTGAATCGCTACCAATCATTTTGTAAGTGTTTGATCCCTAACTTTGACACACAGTTAGCTTTTCAAATGTGTGTGATGATATCTCATCTGATTAGATATGAACATCACATTGACACATTGTTATGAATATATCATCATATTGACCTTACCTACAGTGCTATACCCATAGGCGTTGGGACTTTTTTTTTTTATAGGGGGGGGGGAAATTATTTTTTTTTCCCCCTGCGCCAGCTCCAGTGGTCATGCTTTTAAGTTTTAATGCATGAGGCAAGGGGTGTCGTATCTTTGCGTACCCGGTACCGGTAATACGTGTACATGCATGTTGGCTTTCATCCGCAGGCTGCAGGCATGCTGGATGATTACGCTGAAAAGTAAAGTAAATAATAAAGATTTTTGAAAAAAGTTCTGGAGCCCTGATTTTTTTTTTTTTTTTTTTTTGGGGGGGGGGGGGGGCGCTGTATTTGTACAGTAACTACATAAAAATTCAAAACAATATTTAAGTAGTCAGTATACTGCTTTGGTATTTTCCTGCCAGATGTACACAGACTTGATCTGCATAATCATGAAATATCAATATTCAGTCTCGTTCGCATTCAAATTAACATCCTTTATAGACAATATTATTATTGTATGGATACTTGAGAATCACTCATTGTTGGTTCAAACTAGATGATGAACAACATGCACCCTGGAGCAAGTTTATTTAGGTACCTGTATCTCCTCAGTCCTTTAAATGAAATTTGATATCTGCATTTTTGATGTACTTAAGTGTATTTGCAATGTATATTAGGTGCAATTCTACTGCGAGAAACTAAAGGACCCTCACCTGAGTCGGTGAATGCTCAGCCGATTTCTTCTTGGTTGTCTTCTCTGCTGCTTTCGAAGCAGCCATCACGATAACAATCGATGCAGTACGTAGTGAGTCAGAGATTAGTGTTTGATTCATCAAGCAATTACAGTCTATTGTCTTTCTCTAGTTTCAGTAATCATAGATTTCCTTTGCATTCACTCATTGTTTGATCACTTTACTTTTTCCTGTTTCTGTGATAGGAAGCTGGGTTCAAAAAGATCCATTGTTCTTCGACTGATCAGAGATCAAGCTGGAGCTCGTCTGTGAGGGAGAAACGTCTCAGGTTGCTCCTTATGTTGTTAAGGTGGGAGTACATTCCTTCTCCCCCCTCGCTCACCCATGAGGCCAAGCCCAGCTCCCCAAAGCTGGTACCACGGGATAATGTTGTCTTCGACAATGTTGAGTTTTAATTTTCAAAAGGTATAGTTCAGTTTTTGTGAAGTGATAAGGGAAGGTCACATACTGGCTTAGGCTTGGGTATTAGATTATAAAACATCTGACTTCTGTTGAGTTTTAATGTATAAGCTATTTATTTCACATACATAATTTCTTTGTGATTTTATCACTAGATTGGGAAGTTAGCAAGAGTTTAATTTTAGAATTTTAGTAATGTTTCTTTAACTATGAATAGACAAATATTGGAAAGGGAAATTTTATGAAGACTGACTCGTGAAGATATCCCCCCCCCCCCCAGCAAAATACATGTATATAACTTATACAGTACTAATGAAAATGACAGCATGTATCTACATTACACTGACAATGGTATACATGTATATCCTATGTTCTGTCCCCCCTCAAAAGTAAAGGAAATAATCTATACATAACACTGCAACAAAGAGCCTATTTAAAAGTAATTTGTATGATATATTTTATATATGAATTTATAGTTTATGTTGTTATAAATTACAAGCTTATATTAATTATTGTAATAAACAGAAAAAAATACATTGCCTGTCCTAAGTTGCCATCCTTGAGAATTGCTGTTTTGTTTGTGGATTTTGCTAGCCTATCATTTCTTTTACAACTTTGGTTGCCATTGCCTCTGTTTGAGATGGTGTGAGGTCATTGCATGTGTTTCATGTTTTTTATGATACTGGTGATCGTGGAGTGCTGCAACAGTAATCACCCATGTGTGTTTTGAAATTGATGATGCTTTTTAGTGGGGTCACCCTTGTTTTTTTAGTGGGCCCACCCTTATTTTTTTTTTTCCATGGCCAGTGAACATACACTGCATATACCAACATGAGGATCTTGCTCCCGATTGACAACATTTGTGGGCATTTTTTTCGAGAGAATTCAATTCAATTCAGTTCAATTCAAGTAAAGTCAATTCAATTCATTTTTAACCGTCCAATAAAAACATCACAAGAAATTCAGTGCTGGATTTTTACATATAAATGACAAAACAACAAATACAATATGTACATAGAGAGAAGAAAACAACACGAAATAGTACATGATAAATAGATAAACAACCGAACACGTATGCAAAGTCAAACTGAAAAGAACAATCGTATGAAAACATGGCATGAAAACTGGCTCCATTGGCATGAAAAACTGTAGACAGAAAGATCCGTCTGTCTGGAGGAGTCTTTTATTTATCTACATTATTTATTTTATTTTATTCTTATTTATTTATTCTTATTTATTTATTTATTTATTTATTTTTGACGTTATCGCTATCCTGGGGATCCGTGGTAACCAGACGCAGTCTCCACGGAACGTTTCCCCGACGACCAGATGCAGACCAATCTTTCGGTCAAGAAAAACTCCAGACACCTTCCCTGTTACTGCGTTCCCAAACTCTACCCCCCCCCCCATGTCAGCCAGTGATGCGATAAACTGAAACAACTCAAATCAGCTTGCCCTAAAATACAACACAGCATCCAAATTAATCCATACAAAACAATATCAGTGATTATATCATTATATAAATTTCTTTCCAATCCCACCAATATTGCACATAATCACTTTACAAATTGTGAGATATAATGATAACGAATAATCATTGCAGTTGTGCGTCAGGAAAAAAAAAATATGTATATATATATATATATATGTATATATATATATATATTTATTTATATATATATATATACATTGTATATATTTATATATATTGTATATAAAGGGAGGATAAGCGGTAGAGAGGAAAAAAAAACAAAGAGAAAGAAAAAATAAAGGAAAGGAAGCAGAGGTAAATAACATACGTACAGTATATCAATCATCATTGCTATGACATCATAGATCCAAAAACTGTAAAATCCCAAGATGAGGTGATGATGATAATGACCAGTCAATGTCAATGACTAAAAAGACAAGATTATGATGGTAAAGCTGATAATGAAGGAGGCGATAATGTTGTCGTGCAGATGATAATGATGATGATGATGGAGTTCATTATGATGGTGGTGATGAAGGTGATGGTCATAATGATAATAATGGAGATAAAAACACAGGATTTTCAGATTTTTTTTTTTCTGTTTTACAGTATCGCCCATCCCATCCCATCCCAACAACTTTCCAGTCCATGCAAAATAAATCACCACATATTTACACCCGAGACAGATGGTCCCGATGGACATCCAAGCCTGTGTTAACACGGGCATGCATGGTGATATAAAGTCAATCAAAAAAAAAAATCTGCCCAATTAGACTTGCAATTGGAATTACAAAGTCAAAGAATATGAATCACTGATCAAAGAAAACACAAAAGGCACTATGGAAAAACTTTGGTTAATGTTTGAAATACGTTCAAAAATTGTAAAATAAAATGACTAAATATTGTGGCAAATACGCATGGGACTAACTGCGTTGGCGATGTGTTGAGACAGTGAAAGAAAGAGGGCTTGATTAACGTAATTTCATATTGTCACCATTATCTGTATGACAAAGGACGATGAGGGGTCTTTCATTTTTCATAAATCCACTTTTTTGGACAATGTGACATTGAGATTATTTCAAAATTGCCGCCGAAAGGTAGTTCTCGATTTTTTACCCTAGTGAAAGCTGTACAGGAAGTGCGATTAATTAAATCGGCCGAAAGTGATCAGCGCCCCCACTCGTTGTCAGAGCGTACAGTGAGACAATATGGCAGCGCGCACGCTGTGTCCTTGAACGCGTACAGTAGGTGAGTACGTGAATGCCCACTCAACAAACGTGGCCACGTGAACATGTAATGTATTGCTAGACGGCAATGAGGCCTTGTAACAACTAATGGCGCTATGCCATTTCTGGCAACTGGGGAAAAATACGTCCCGTAGACATAACACGTAAAATCAGCTTTTTTTTGATACCTTGCCTTTAATCACAATTTTCAGAGTGATGACGTCATCAAATTACAAAACACTGACATGGACTTGAAAGACAATTGTTCAAAGTACAACACCTCCTTTGTCATCATTACATACTATGATCGGTTTGACAAAGCCAGCCTGCAAAATTTTGCAGCAGTCGAAGCAATGTGGTCTCCAACACAAAACAAATGGATATTTTGTGTGTGTGTGTGTGTTTGTATAGGTGCGTTTATATACGAACGTGATTTCTACATGGACGAATGTGTAATACACCACTGAAGAAAAAAAGTAAAAGATACAAGTATTTTGTTTCGTGCTCTTATGGGGTTCGAACCCGCACGGGTGCAACCTTATGTCTCTGAGACGTCGCCTTTAACCTCTCAGTCATACGTCTCGACGAGAAAATATGAGGAACGTAAGCTTATATGTGAAAGATGAATCAGGAATCGTTTCGTCCACCTTCCATTCTCATTATCAGTTTTAAGCTGCAAAATTGTCAACCTGATGAGAAGATTTGCACAAAAAAAAAAAATAAAATGCATGATTACCGCAGCTTATTGTGTGAGCTACGACATACTTAAGTTTCAGAGGAAATGAAGCAAAATCAAATGAGGTAAAGGTGCTTGAACGTTATCAAGTCAATACATGGTTAGAAATAAAAAAATCACCTCCCATAGACATAACACATAACCTTCGCTGATTTTGATATCTTGCCTTTAATCACAACTTCTAGTATGATGATATCATCAAATTAGAAATCTTCTACATGGACTTGAAAGGCCATTGTTCAAAATACAATGTATTCCTTGCATTGTCAATTTGGAGGTTGACATGATGCAACCATCTACACATGAGGCAGCCATTACTACCTGTGTGAAATTATTATAGGCATGGTTATCAAATTCCCCTAAAATTTCCTTATAATTGCTTTATTTTTACACATAGTTAAGCTATCCCTTTAAACTCATCACAGTTTGATTGAAATTATTTATATTATACATCAATACAAAATTCAGTTCCATAGCTGATCACGTTTGCTAATTAAGATTAATTGTCTAGAATGTGTCATATGGCCAACCTGTATACACACGTATAATACACACACACACAATGCTAAATGTATGTATCAAACCTCTGTAACACAACTTTGAACTAACTGTAGGAATTATCGCTGCACTTATCATCCATACTTTTTATCACTATCTGAATCTCCACAAAAACCACTAATTGACAAATAATCATCAATACAGAAGACTGACTTAAAGGAACAATTCAAACACCTTTTTTTTAACAATGTATAGCTTGTTACATGTATAAATCAGCACAAAGTAACCACGACTACATTGTGTTACTGAATTGATGAACAAATTTCGCTCTAACATTTGAGTTGCATGAATTCCAAATAAAACGAACATTTCATCTGCACAAAATAAATATCATTTTGTTACAATATACTATGATCACTTTGAGAAACCCAGCCTGCAAAATTTTGCAGCTGTCAAATGCAGTCTCCAACACAAAACAAAGGGATACTGTGTGTGTGTGTGTGTGTGTGTGTTTGTGTGTGTGTATGCGTATAGGTGTGTTTACATGCGAACGTGATTTCTACATGGGCGAAGGTGTAGTACTCCATTGAAGAAAAAAAGTTTAAAAAAAAAGTATTTTCTTTCGTGCTCTTGTGGGGTTCGAACCTGCACGTGTGCAACCTCACGTCTCTGAGACGTCGCCTTTAACCACTCGGCCATACGTCTCGACGAGAAAATATGAGGAACGTAAGCTTATGTATATATGAAAGATGAATCAGGAATCGTTTCGTCAACATTCCATTCTCATTTTCAGTTTTAAGCTGCAAAATTGTCAACCTGATGAGGAGATTTCAAAAAATAAAATGTACGATTACTGCAGCTTATTGTCTTATTGTAAACTTGTCTGATTTTGAGTCTTTACAATTTCCAGTATGATGACGTCATCAGATTTCACAACCATCACATGGATTTGAAAGGCAAATGTTCAAAGAACAACATATCTGAATTTGGGACGATATTGAGCTTAAACAACAGAGATACTGTACAAGCAAATGAATGTCAGAAACAGTACCTCAAAAAAATTAATTCCACTTGTTTTTATTTAAGATGACTATTACGACGTCATCAAGTTTTCCTGGCAATATTGATACTAGAAATGTTATTTACAATTCATATGCTTTCGTAATCTGCAATAAAATCATAGGGTCAACGGACGATTTAAAGAGCTATGGCGAAATAAACAAAGACATGTTTTTCGCTATATTTCCACATAGACGCGCACATGAAATTTCAACTTTGACGCCAGCGCATTCCTTTGTTATAGGTCAAAATTGATCGGAAATCAATGGATATTGTTACTTAATGTATCAGGAATCCAAATCTGTCAAAAAATTTGCATTTTCATGTCGCTTACGCGCACTACGCGTGAAAATGCGCGGATGGACGCAAACGTGCGGAACGCTTAAAATTGTGTGAAACTTCGAGATTTCCCATTGGAAAGTTGTTTTGAACCTTTTAAAAGTTTGACGCGCACGTACGCGCGCGTTATGATGTCCTAGGTAATTAGCATTAAAAAGTAAGATAGAGTATGACCTGAACTTTACGTCCACCGAAAATGATACAGAAATGACATTTAGTTATGAAGTTATGATCGATCATGTGACATGGTCCGAAAATCACAAAATGGCGCCTAGATGACGTCGTAGATATGTTACTGTCATGAAAACCTTATTGTGGCTACATACATTGTATTGTCATGAGACATGTTGACTGAAAATTTCATGTCATTCCGTAATGTCATTGTTGAGATATTCACGACACAAAATTGTCCAGAAAGAAAGAAGAATAAAAAAAAAATAAAGAGAGATTTTGACAATCACAATAGGTGATACGCTGACAGCGTATCACCTAATAATTATCAGTCGACTGTGACGTCACTATGATGTCATTATCTGAAATCACATTTTCATTCATATCTCATTAATGGAATGGAATTTCTCAAAGAAAGTTACGTCTCATATACATGTAGCTCACGTTAAGTGCTTTCTACTCATATTTAGCATGCGTACGCGCGCATTGAAATATTTACATACTCCAATCGAGCTCAAATTTTTTTTGCACACGTTTCAGATCATTTGGAGCATTTTTTGAAAAATTGTAAAAAATAGACGGTGAATAACACGTCCTATCTTTTACACATTTTGCACACGTAAGGACCATGTTGCAAGAATTATTTCACAATAAAAAAGCAACTTTTTGATCAGATGCCATCTCGGCTGTGTAAAGTGGGGTCAAAGGTCAAATATACTTTATTCTGTAACCTCATTAGTGTATATGGTATCACCGCCATATTTTGCACACACATGGGCCTCGATAGAAGGATCATTTTGTGAAATAACAACGCTTTGGTCGGATGCCATTTTGGCTGTGCAAAAGAGGTTAAAGGTCAAATATTCTTTATTTTGTATCTTGCTTCCTAAATGCTCAATTGGGGCCAGATTTTGTCCATAAATGGACCATGGTGCCTGGATCATTTCACAAAACAATGACTTTTGACTCAGATGCCATCTAGGCTCTGCGAGGTATATAGGGTTGAGGGTCAAGACTACTTTGTCCTGTATCTTGGTAATTACATGCCCTATCACTCCCATATTTTGCAACCATTTAGCCCATGGCATACATTGTATATATGCATCGTTTCGTGAAATAACAACTTTCTAATCAGATGCCATCTCGGCTGTCTAAAGTAGAGTCAAGGATCAAACAAATTTTGTCTTGTATTTTGGTATTAAAATACATGGCATATATTGCACCATATTTTGCACAGATATGGACCTTGTCAAGAGGATCATTTCATAAGATAATGGCTTTTTCCTAAGACGCCATCTTGTACATGTATATTAAAATGAGGTTCATTTTGTCTCTTTGTTAACATAATATGCCTCTTTCTATTTTAAATCTGTAGAGACGAAAGGTTTGATTCTCTTTTCTTCGATGAGAATCTCAGAAATCATTTGTACATCGGATCCCCTAATTTGTCAGTCTTGACAAATTCTCGAATCTAGTGTGTATGTTGTGTCTCCACATGCTCAAAAAAAAAAAAAAAAATCTCCACTGTTGACTTTTAGTCCTTGGCAATACACGTTTTATCAAAAGAATAAAGGAATGAACTGAATATTCTTGTACATTGTATACTCCAAGCTACTGTGATTAGATTCTTTTATATTATAACTGGTATGATAATGTCTCACTGGTGCTACATTTACAAGACATGTTGATTCCTGATAAATGATGTTTATTGTCAGTGAATGATTACAGGAAATCCACCCACTCAAAAGTGTGAGTCTATCAAGTACTAGTGAATGCACTCAAGTGTGATCAGCGCTGGTTGATTCACGGAGGTACAAAACTAGACGAGCTCATCACCTCTAGTACGTCCCTCTTTGTGTGATTGCAGAGCCTATAGTGCAGAAACCACATTGCAATTTCCACATTGTAGTGCCATGTACAGCGTGTGACCAGAAATATTGCTATCACTATTAAAGTTTGCAAATATTCCTGGAATTTTTCAAAATACATACTGCAACTCCTGTAAAATCCACACAGAACAATCAGTAGCACATGTTGACGTTTCACAAGAAAAACTGAATAGTTCTGTAAGGACATAGCATAGCCACTAGAGCTTTATACAGCTCTGAGTGTAAACTGGTACTTCAGATGCTGTCAATATGGTAGCAAGATATACGAAATCTCTGTTGTAGTACTGTTAATCATCACCATAGAATCACCTCTTGGACAAGTAAAGAATCCATGACATTGAGTATGTTGTCATCTAAAGAAATTTCTACGTTACCCTGAACAGTAAAAGCAAACAAACAACATAATATAAGTTTCATTACAATCACAATGATACAAATTATACATGTACTTGAAATATCACATTATGACATGTTTTCAGTCATAACAAGTTATTAATATGCAAATTAGACAAGGCAATGATGGCATCATCTTACTACCGGTAATCCAGGACTGATTTTTGACAGAAAAAAAAAAAAGTTGTTCTCTTTGTCAATATAATTTACATCGTGTCGTGTAAAAGAATCTAAAATGTGAAGGGGCCAACTAAATCACTGTACGTCTCTACAATAATTGGATGTGAATGTTCTTCCTCCTGTATTCCTCTAAAAGAAAATAATAAATGTTCTCTTGAAGATTTGTGTGCAAGTCAATGAGGGATTCATGAGAGATGTATACTGCTTCAATATGATTTGCAGGCTAGAAAAAAAAATAACAGGCATCACAGTTTTCTGAAAACACATCACACCTTAAATCACACAATATTCATTGTCTCCTAATGAAAATGTCGTGGACTGTTCTATTTCATCACTCTATTCATGCTATCCATTCATCATCACGAGCATCATGTTTAGGTAAGTCTGTCATTTCAAGTTTAAATTAAAGCAAGTAAAATAATATCTGAAGAAAGTTGAACATGTATGTCAAAGTGCATTGCAACAAGTACTTGTTTGTCATCAGGGAAAGAGTCATTGCATAACCAAATTAGAAGATACACTGTAAAAGGTGATGAATCACCATTCTGATAAAGTTAGTTATTGCACATATTGTGTGTAGCATTGGCACAATTCAATCAAGTTTAAGGAGGTGTGCATGGTGTAAAAAGAAACTGGTTGTACACATGGAGAGTCCTGAGAGATAAGGATGCAGATCAAGAGTACAGATAGGACAATGTACTGTAAAAGTGGGAATTTTCGCAGTGTTGAAATTTTTGCGCATTTCATGCAACCAGAAGCTAGATAAAATAGATAAAAATAGATAGAATAGATAGAAAATAAAAGCACACAAATATTTTGGCTAGCCAAAATGATCCAGTAGTTAATGTCTCGATTCCACAGAATTAAAACCATGCAAAACTCTTTTTAACCAGCCGAGTGCAAAAAAATCAGTCGTGCGAAAATATCCACTTTTACAGTATATCGATTCCTGATAACCACATCTGTGTGTCAAGTGAGAGAGTCTGGGAGGATATGATGCTCTGATATACAGAGTTTTACTTTTTCACTGATCCCATTCCTTGGGTTAGAACAAACAAACAAACAAACATTAAATAGACTAAATTACTGAAAAACAGGCTGAACTGCATGCAAGACAAGGAATGGATATGTTGCTAAAAAATGAAAACTTGACATCTAAATCAACTTGGGCTTTAAAAAAAAATGGTCTAAATTCTTGTAACCGTGAATGTGGTTGTTTGAAGTAATCTCCCACAGGTTTATACAGTACATTACCAGATCCAAACTTCAAGGCTAAATTTATCACAATGTTGATTAGATTGCTCAGATGGTTTCTGTGGTAGGTATTTTGTTTATTTGCCTGTTCTTGGTATTGTGGGAAAAAAATATTAATCACTGGAAAGCAAACAAATCTAGAGAATTTGAAAATGCAATCAAAACAATATCTGGTGCAATCAGACTGTAGTGCCATTGTGAAGGGTCTCAATGTGATTTTAGGTAGGGGTGGAGAAATGAGTAGGCCTATGCATGCAAGACATCAAATGGCAAGTTTGTTTCATAAGGTCAATATTATCTTGTACGCTGTAATTGAACTTGTCGAGGGTTACTAATAAATTTAAGTATATATAAAGTATGGCAATTTTAATAATAGTAGAAGGAATGTCATGATAGATGAAATTAAATGGCAATTGGTATTTATCAAAAATCCACATTTACACTGATATTACCAACAAATATCACTGTGAAGATAACTTAGCATTTTATCTGTGATGAATGAGGTCCCTGAAAATTTTGATTATTAATAAATACCAATTGACATTTAATGCACTCCTCTATTTTGACATTCCTTCTACTAAAGTATAGGGTCTATATGAATATATCAATTTCATTGAAGGGGTCTGTTTTAGAATATGAACTGCTTATCCTGACACAAAACAACCGAGCTAGCTCTAATCTTGTTTTAAAAAGTTGTTTTTTTTTTCCATGTTGTAGCATTACCACATTGCAAATATTCATTCCTCTGTCACAATGACCTTTGTATCAAGTAACAAAATTTGAACATTTGATGATTTGAAGCATAGGGCCTACATGTGATGAATGTTGACTTGCATTAATGCAAGTGTCAATTCGAGTGGATTTTTTTTTTTGGGGGGGGGGTGGGGAGGGAGGGGTCATTTGGAGTGTGACACCACAGTCACCCCACCAAATTGGTAATTTCATCATGTACAATGGTCTCCATTAACTTAGAAAGGGAACTGGTTAGGCTGACTGGACGATAATTTCCTCGGGGTTTCTTTTTGTCTCCTTTCTTAAAAATTGGAGTAATGTTGGCTTCTTTTCATGAGTCACATACCACACCACTCAACATGGATTTGTTAAACAGATGAGCAAGTGGCTGGGAAATTTCATTTACCAATTCTTTAAGAATGCAATTATGAATATTGTCAGGTGCCGGAGATTTAGATTGGTCCAATTTCAAGATAGCATTTTTGACATTTTCATAAGTAAAACAGACTGTGTCTAGTTGCATGTCACAAATCCTAGGTTCAAGGGATGGAACAAAACTTACATCCTCCTTGGTAAAGACTGATGCAAAGAATGAGACCAGTGTTTCTGCTTTATCAGTATCAACGCTAGCAATGGTTCCGTCCGGCTTCTCCAAGTCACCAATACCGTGCCTAAATTTGTTTTTACTCTGAACGTATCTCCAAAAACTTTTCGGATTGGATTTTATTTGCGAGGTCAACTTCTGTTCAAATGACTTCTTCGCAAAGTTCACTTTCTCAGTTGCTTCATTTCTCGCTTTATTGTATACACTCTGTCAGACTCGCTTCTCGACTTCTGTAAACAATGGAAGGACCTAACTTTTCTGTAAGATGTACTACAATTATAGACTGTGTACTGCTATCCTGTAACGGTTACTATGATCAAAACTAAAATTCATGTCATGAAAGTAAAAATATTGAAATCCCCTTATCAAATTTTTGTATTCAATATCAGTCCAGCTTCCAACCCCCCCCCCCCCAAAAAAAAAAAAAAAAAAAATCATGGCATGCAGGCCTGATCTGCGAGTCTATGAAATCAATAGGTCCCAAAAAATATCTGCAATCTTTATCCAACAGTTGATACCCCCATCCCCTTTATTTTTTTTTTTTCTGAAAGCAGATATATATGTAAACTAAGCAAGGACCTAGGCTGTAACTTCCCGAAAGAATGAAATTAGACCACCCCTAGTTACTCTATATTCTAGGCCTATGTAATTTAATATGGTTGTGATCAAAATCGATTCATGTCAAGAGAGTATTAAAACACATTTCAATCAGGTCTAAACGTGCAAGTCATCATCATCAATCATCATCATCATCATCAATATCATCACATTTTCACTGAGAAATATCGTCCACGAAACTCACTATGAGACCTAACTGTTAGTTGGGCCTATTCATAACACAACAGCGCAGACCTTACTGTTCATATTCTTACCTTGAACACACGTATGACAAAACGTTGTGAAAACAGCGAGACATCCCACCAGTCTCCGAAAACCGAAGACGCAACTGTCTCTATTTGTTGAAGCCATGATTATCCTGCTCCTGTCGTAAAATACTCCTGATCCTATGCTCTGCAATTTGCCATCTCGACACTGGAATCACAGCTCAGACGCATGAAAACTTTGTTGTCGAACATCAGTGAGCACTTACTTCCTTGTTCGATCAGAGTTAGCCCAGCCGCCAGTGCCATGGGCTAAAGAGTTTCAAAAGATTGCGGTGCAGCGATGTGTGGCAATTGTACCTGTGTCTGCATGCAACGTACAAGGTTTCCTACTTTCTAATGCGTGTCTATTCTCATGCAAATACAGGAAGCGCCGTACCCGGTGTGGTAAATCGTTTTGTATGGAGTTGTGGTGCAAGGTACAAGGTCGAAGCGCAAACCACGGTGGCCCGAAGAGGCACACCACGCGGTCCGGATTATCCGAACACCAAAAATACAAAAAGTGAAAATACAATCTGCTAGCATGCATGCTCGGCATTTCCGGCACAGACTGCAGCGGGACGTCCCCAATGACGTCATACCAAACCACAGCCACTGGAGAAGGGGCGTGGTTAGAACGATGAAGATGGAGGAACTCTCAACTGTCTAGGAAGACAAAAAAACTTTGCTGGTAGATGAATCCGACTTCAGTGCACTGGGCCGGCCATAACTGGGGGCTTCCAAACGCTGGATAGATGCAAATTGTCCTTCCTCTCTGCGTCAGTTTATGAAAAAGTGGGAGCAGACCGACCCGACCAAGTATCACGCTTTCGGCGTGAGACTCACGCTTCATTCTCACATATTCATGCCCGACAAGCTTTTCCTGACGCTTCACAAATATGCCAACCATCCCCCCGCCCCCCCCCCCCCCAAAAAAAAAAGAAAAAGAAAAATAGCTTTCCAGCCACAAAAATACACTTTTGCGACATTTTCTTTTCCTTTTTACTTTACTTTTTCTCCTTCTTTTTAAAGGGGATGGCTAGTAACTGATCAGTGGGAATCAGTGGGAATGCTGGGGGATGGTTGTTCCAATTCTTGTGGGATTCATTTAAGAGTACATTATTTATATCTATTGTTGTGTGAAAATTATTTGCTTCAGAACGGTCTCATATTCAAGTAATTTTCTCATATTCAAGTAAGAAATTTGTTGCTGTTGTTGTTGTTGTTGTTGTTGTTTAATTATATTTTTTCTCTATGAGGGGAGTGCATTCTACCAGCTCCGCTTTTTAGCAGTCCCCTCCATTTCCAGCAATATTGTTTATGCATTTACCACAGTGACGTAACAGTTATTTGTATCTATGCTGATAATTTACCTGTATCTCTTTTACAATGTTATTCTGTTCATCGCATTGTGGTACTGATTTCATGACGTCTGTGTATATGAGCGTTTCTTTGTATTTCTTATTATTTGTTTGTTGGAAGTGAAATAAATCAACTTGAAGTAATGTGCAGTTTAATGCACCGTCACTGTACAGGCATGCTAACCTGGAAACATTAAACTGCACATTACTTGAATATGATACCATCATTCTGAAGCAATGGCGATAGCAGTCTTTATGCAAACACTCGTCTGTGGCAACCTTTTCCTGCAACAACCTTCCGGCAACCTTTCTATAGCTGAGCCCAGTTACCAAGGATTCACAGCAACCCAATTCCGCAGAAACCCTGTACGCGGGAAGGTTGCGGCTGTACGGCAACCTTCTGTCTCGGACTACAGAAAGACACATCTGCGGATTCGGGGCAACCTTTTCACTTTCCTATAAAATACGAGAAGTCAAAATATTATTATGTATCTGTAAAAGTTTGTACCTGACCGCGCCACTTACAGCTATAAAACATGCACGGGAAAGCGCCTTAGCACGGGAGGGGAACATCCTCCTCGAACACCCCCCCCCCCCCCCCACGTCGCTCCCTCGCGAGGCGCTTCTCTCTAATTTTGATATCATCAGCCAGTATGGGAGGGGTGTATGCGATTTTAAATTAGTAAATATCGCAGCTACCATGTTATTTACTTGTACATGACTAAGAATGCCATCGCGGGTTAGCAGGTAGCTGTTGGAGTTCAATTCCATGATTCCTGTTCGTTTTCGGTGCCGCTCCATCGTGTTCAAAAGAAAAAAATTATGATTCGGCCCTTATACATGCTTGACATGTTTGAGTAAAGCCGAACATAGAATACGAACATGATAACTTTAATTTAGAGATAATTGAGCTATGTTATATGATCTGTATAAACAGAAACAAAAACAGGAAAGTCGACGTAATTATATTTCTTAGATCTTCTTTCAGCTGTTTAGTATCCAAATTTATGTCGCTTGACTGTTGTGTTATCAGGTTGTGGAAACATCGATATCACTCTCATAACTTGAGTATCAGCCATGAATGCGTGTATAGATAAACATCCTGTGTATATGAATCTCTTTTTTTTTTCAGGCTTTCAGATGCCACTGTATGCTAAACGATAGGAAGAGTTCAGTTAGTATGTTTCATGATCAATACCCATGTGGTAGAGCCTTTACCAGAGTGATTATTTTTTAGTTCCATTACTCAATCTTTTCCTCAATTTTCGTTCATAAAAAAGGGATAAGTATAATTTGAGCATAATATACAGCCTATAAATTGGAAGATATAATAGTTCATAATGGTGCTATCTCATACGATTGAGTGTGTATCGGAAGTTGTATACTACTACTTTGGAGAACAGCGTGTCTTCTCAGTGATATTTTAACGGTAAATGAGACTGAGTTGGCAGCTTGCAGTGGTAAGATAGATATTTTACATGTTTTAGAACAATAAATACTTTATATGGCGGTGTGGTGATGTACACGAGATTGTGTACTTTAGCCACTCACTCTCAACAACCGTAGCTAAACATTTGTTCAGGGAAACCAAAGCCCAAATATAAATGTGGATTGCGTGAAAGCAGCAATAGATCACATTAGTGGCAGTTTGAGGAAACTCGGAAAATCGATATAAAAGTTATGAATTCATGACGTCATTATGAACAACGATAATATGACGAAAATATAAGACGAATTTAACAATTTTTCATGAAATTGTATAACGTATTCCATCGACATTGTGTTATGGGTATCCTTCCCCCCGTGCTTTCTTAAAGACGTAATTCAAGTGCTCTTTCAATATGCTAGAAAAGTGAAAGCATCCTGAATTGTTTTTGTATTTTCCTCATATTATTGTACATTATGACGTCATGAAATGTACCGGTTTCCTTATCCAGCGATGACGGCACCGAAACTTTGAAAATTCAAAACTTTTGAGTGGATTCTCCGATTTTAACCAAAATTTCACTGATATACTGTATTCCACCAATAACTGCTTTCACTCAATCCGCATTCATTTTTGGTCTTTATTCATGGTTAAAAAAACACAAAAAACAAAACGGAGCTGTCTCTTTCTTTGTGTTGTTGATCCCTCACCCTCCCACCCCACTCTCGTTTGTTTCAGCCTCTTTTGAAGGTAAAGTTTGAGACGGGGCGAAAATCCTATCTGTGCAAGGAGGTAGCTACTCTCCTGGATTACCTTTCTTTGCCTGTGCGTGTATGTTGGTGGGGAAGTTTCACAACCTTCCCATCCACACTAATCACTACACCGCGGTCAGTTAACCAAGAGAGAGGGAGAGAGAGAGAGAGAGAGAGAGAGAGAGAGGGAGAGAGAGAGCCCAAACACTTGCTGACAGAAATACACTTTGTACGTCATAATTGCAGGGTCAACCACAAGCAGCAGTGGCGGAATTATACTTAGCAATCCTACCGCCAAGACCAGTACCAATTTAAAACAAAACCAAAAGCTTTTGTGAAAGTATGTTATGTTTGCATAGATAACCAAACAACATAGAGATGAAAGAATGATAATCTGTAATTTTTACGTATCACGTTATGTTCTGTGAAAGGAGAAGAAATTTGAATCGAAAAAAATCGTTTAAAGGGTTTGTAAAGGCGAAGACGTCTACATTTTCCCATAAAGACAAATTCTTCAACGTCACTTCACAACGTCTGTTACCTCACAATACTTTCGATCAGCGTAATATTCGGGAAGACAAGTGTTGAAGGTCGAAGTAAATGTTCAGCAAAGTTATGTGCTGTGCACTTTGCAGTCAATACTGGTCAAGTTGATGATGTTAATCACAATCTTGCAAGAGCCACCTGCATTATTGTCGAACTCCAACAAGAAGCATTGGGAAAATAACAACGATTATTATGTATGAAAATCACATTCGGCCATAAAGCAGACAAACAGTATCTATAATATCCAGAAATTTGATTGAAAAATAGTTAGAAGTGAAAAAAGTGTAGGTCTTGGGCCAAAAGTTGAACTTGAGTCCTCATACATACGATCTGCCTGACATATTGCATTTGTTTTCAAAAACAACATTTCTATGCATCCATCAATGGTCATGAATGACATTGTTGAATTTACGGATCATGATGCCAAAACGGATGCAAGGCTCATGCACACTCGATACAGGAAAAAACAAACACACTAACAAACGTAAAATTTACCACGTATACCGAATTAAAGGCAAGTAAAGGCTAGTGGATTACCGGATGGTTGAAGGATCAATAGCATCAAAATAATTCATCAAAATAATAATATTTAGATAGAAGTTGAAAACAATTTACAAGTAACCACACAAATACACTGTTGTTTACAGGTAACGATTTAGGAAAAGGAAGGATATTGTATATTTATTTCATGGAACATCTGGCCACCACGTATATGGAAACAGAGGAATTGGCAGAAAACTGATATTACCAATAAGGTTTATAAGGTACAAGTAGCCTAGATCAAATAATTTCAGGGTAACTTTTGCAACACACTTTAACTTGTGCAGCTAAAAACATCTTCTCGTGAACATTATTTAATTCAATTCAATTGAATTCAGTTCAATTCAATAGTTTATTTCCACCATCAAAAAAAAAGAAAAGAAAAAGAAAACATGATTCATAGCGGTACAAGTTGTCAATTTGTCTTTCATTCATGTGATAAGAACATTTTTTTTTTTCGAATCAAATTATGCACGAATGATGTCATAAAAAAGGAATGTCGTAAGACCTCTTTTATGAACACTAAATCCTTTCTAACGCTTGACCATCTGACTCATGGTTCAGACCTTTGGGCGATTTCGTAAACACTGTCTCCTGAGGGGATGCAAAGGGCAGAACCAGCTTATGAATGATATGTTTCCTTATTATTAGGATTTGTCTATAATACACTTGTGTGTGTCAATAGTAGAAAAAATAGGGAAACAGTTGCTTACAGTTTCTGTTCTATCATCTTTTTCAACTTTATATTACCACAGTCTTCTTTATCAAGGATTGATATCATGGTAGCCTCTTTGAACAGCGTTCCCAATTCTCTACCATGTACATGGGACATTGCCATTAATATTTTCCTAGCATTGCAATGTTCCCATTCATATGGGGATCCTGTGGGTCAAGAGGGGCATATTTGGTTAAATAGTAGTAGTAGTAGTAGTAGTAGTAGTAACAATGATGATGATGATGATTGTTATTATTATTATTATTATTATTATTATTATTATTATTATTATTATTAGTATTATTATTATTGTTATTATTATTATTATTATTATTATTATTATTATTATTATTATTATTATTATTATTATTATTATTATTATTATTATTATTATTATCATATTATTATCATCATCATCATCATAACATCCTGTCCGAGGACGTAAGTACTTGACGGGATTAGAACAGAATGAACGTCAAAAGTCTTGTTGACAGTACCGTGATGACCGCATTGCACCCACTTTATCGATATGATAACTGTAAGCTTACACAAAAGCGACAAAGGTTGAACGTATTGATCAAATTAGAAAAAAAAAATATGTCTAAAAAGAAAATGTTTCTCTACTTTAAACAGACCCATTAATGTGGCAATACCTGCTTTACACTGTGAAACAACATTGGCCTAAAATATTTGATGTTGGTTTAGTTGTTTCCTCTTTGACCAACTTGTTCGACACTTGCCCCACTTACCGTTCATGCTCGACTTCTATTTAAACATTCTTTTCACACGCCAAATCAGACTGAATAAAAACAACTTATAAACAGATATAAAAGTTGTAATTTCTCTGCCATAACAGGTCAACATTGTCAGCTTAATGCTGCATATCATTGTGTCAGATCTGAGGTTCAGAACATTTACCTTGTATACCTATATTTGCACGCTTCCTTATCTATTATGTTTGTACAGTGTATGTTCACGCATAGTGTTGAGTGTGTACGTGTGTGTGTGTGTGTGTGTGTGTGTGTGTGTGTGTGTGTTTGTGTGTGTGTGTGTACTTCACAGAGATGCATTATTATGCAGGGGCGGTTTTTACTGACAATGCATTCGACGTAAGTGGCTCCAAATAAAAAGCTATTTGTGGTTTGTGGTTTTATGAGTTTTTATGTTGCTGTCGTTCTTTATAATGATGTATGATCAAAGTTTTGATGAGGGCACAGCGTGACTTTAGGCAATCCGCTAAACTACAACAGCCCATCAATTATTTATTGAATTGAAACTAGGACGAGATGATAAACCCTGATGAAATTAACTTTCGGGATCAATGGTACTTGATTTCTAAATTAGTTAAAGTGAACGGCAAATAAAATATGATTGATTAAAAAATGAATGCCGGCGCGTGTTTTGTGGCACAGCATGCATCGAGTAATTTTCATGACACGGAAGTATGAGAATAATAGCCCTGGCTTCTTTGCATCCATAGTTGAAGACTCGCATGTACGATACCAACCAGATCCCTGATCGTAAACAATAAAGGTGAACTCAATATCGTTGGAGTACTCGATCATTCTAATATGATGATGTGAGCAAGGCATTGCAGTGGATAAGGCTTTTAGACTTAATAGCGAGGAGATTCTTGGAGTTATTTAGTTTACTTATACAGCCTCTTGTTAGGGCAGATAAGACCAGGACATACTCCAAACATTTTTCCCCTGTGGAAAAAAAAAGAACCAACTACCCGAAATCATTTATTATTTATATATATCCTTATGGTATTATTCTGAGTAGGCTATATCTAAATTGAAAATGCGGTGATTTTTTTTTTCAGTCAATGCAGCAGCATGACAGTTGTCATCTTTTTGAAACTGTGTCACTAAAAAACGACGATTCAATTGCTTATGTCAGCCATAGTTCCGTGCGAGACAACTTTCATGAAAAATAAAATAGATTCCATATCCCCTATTCAGCTTCTTCCCTCTAATCCTGTAGAGGATGCAGTTTTGCTTGATCATTCAAGCTGATACAACTGATACTGGTAGAGAGGGGCAACTTTCCTGTTTGTGATCCCGTGGTGCTTGAAACTGCACGCACTTTATACTCTGGACGTCAATTGATTATCTCAGGAATAGAAAGTATAGTAGTCTAATATTCCCGCGCACCTTTGCCACCAGTGATATCGTGAGCGACAACCAAAAGGGTGAAAATACTGTACACATGTTACCCTGGTCAAAAAAAGTGGGATGAAATCGAATGGAAACATGGAGAGACCTGCAGTGTCAACGGCTAGGAGTCTGGTTAACTTGCGCTCTCTTCTCTACATGACTGGCGTTTTGATAACGTGCCGTGATGGTAAGATTATGACCATCTTAGTATACGCATTGTAGGTGCCTGTGAGTGAAACTTGAACCTCAAACCATATAAACCTTGTGCTAGAGAGTACGGAATCTTGTAAGTGCCGACGAGAAAACAAGAAAACTTCTTGCTTTCTCGCCCGTTTGGGTTCCGAGAAGGGGAGAAAGCGAAATCCGAAATCTTCTCGACTTCTCAGTTCCTATAACGTGTATAAGAAGGCGAATAAACTTTAGTTGTGAGATCTCATCTTTTCGACATCTCGAGTCAGAGAAGACAAGATAGAAGGTGAAATATGACTATGAAAACTCATCTTCTCGCCTTCTTTCACCCGAGAAGTGAAATGACGAGATCTCATATTTCGCCCTCATGCCTTCTCGGACCCCAAGAGGTAGAGAAGACTCCCCCTCTTTCATTTTCTGATCCCACAACGTCGAAAGGGAGAGGAATTATCACGTCTTCTTGATGCACATTCAAGCTTCTGTACATGAGGACAAGAAAGCTAATTAACGTTCAGAGGCAAATCATCAATTTATAAGGAGGGGGAGGACTTCGAAAAGAGGCAAGTTTTCCTCTGCCGAAGAAAGAAACTCTGAGAGAGAGGAGGAGGAGAGAGAGGGAGGGGGGGGGGGGGAGATGGGGGGGGGGGGAGGATCCAGGAGAGGGAGGGGGAGAGGGAGAGAGAGAAAGGCAAACCCCCATCAACTTCATAGCCACGGCTTTAACCGTTCTAGCCACCACTTTCCGAAAGAAAAACATAGAAATCTTGAACCCTACACTCTAAATTTGATTGTGAGAGATTACAAGTTGGGATGTGATATAAAAGGCAATGAGAAAAATGCCTTAATGGTGGTGATATATAATAAAGCTAATATATATACCCATTCATCTTCCTGATGTTGCTGAAATGTTGGTTGAATCTAGGAATCGTTCATGGTGGTCAATGAGGCGAACAAGCAACCTTACGAGAAGAAAATCGGAACAAAATCTTGAAATCATCAATGGTTGCAAAATATACTCACATCGATTTTAAAGCGATTTCAAGAAAATGACATATGCATTTGAGACAAGCTTGTCATATTTATGTCGCAATTTAGTAATATGAAATAATTGTATCACTTTTCTTTGTTATATCAGATGTATACATTTCTTCTTTGAGAAATAGGCAAATAAATTGAAATCGAAATTGATTGTAGGCATGAACGAATTATCTCAGGAAATATTTGTGATGGTGTAACACTAGCTATAAAGTCTGCAAGTTTCGTAGCAATATTGACCTATTCGAAATCGTTTATTTCACCATGAAAGGTCGTGTACACAAAATTTGTGAATTTGTGCAACATTCGTGTCATGATGTTTCATGATTACGCCCTTCAAGTGAAAGTGATACAGTCATTAACTTATATTATGAGTCAACTCAAATAGACCTGCGATCAATAATGACATTGCTGTGTTTGAAAACACATTTATTGTTGGTTTTAATGTCATCGAAAAGAAAGTAATTTGGCAACAATGTCTTGAAACTGCATTTTCGCACTAATTTGCTGAAGCATGAAAGAAATACTGATGGTTATTTTCACAGCACCTAGTAATGGAAGGAATGTCAGAGTTTATATATTCAACGAATTATGAAATATAAATAAATAAGTGAATATATATATATATATATATATATGTACATATTTAGCAATAATAATGTCACAACAGAGAAATGCATTAAATGCCAATCTTGATTTTAATGAAAAATCCGAATTTTCAGGATCCTTCCTCTTCATCAGGGATGACTAGTGAAATAGTCATCCCTGATGAAGAGGAAGGATCCTCGAAAATTCGGATTTTTCATTAAAATCAAAATTGACATTTAATGCATTTCTCTGTTGTGTTATTATTATTGCTATTTCTAGTACTGCCAATACGCGGAGCAACTACAATGTTATGTACACACACACACACACACACACACACACACACACACACTCACACACACACATATATATATATATATACACGTGTATTATAGTTCGCTTGATGATTTTATAGCTATTGAAAGGGCAACTACTAATGTGCAGTGGAATGGAGAGCGGAGATGGTTGGGACTGCAGCCCCCCCCCCCAAAAAAAAAAAAAAAAAAACAAACAAACAAACAAACAAAAAACACGCTCACTGTCTTCTTAATCGAACATGACTGTAAAACAAAAGAGGGAGAGAGAGAGAGCAATTCATTTACGTTTTACTTTTTCTTGTGTATTTGAAAGATTCTAGAACTGGTTATAGTAGCTGGCTTATAAATTTATAACAACAATAGGATGAATAATTATACAAAATGTACAGCGTTATTTCTATTTTTTCACGTGGCTAAAGAGATTAAAGAAATGATAATCATGATATTAGGACACAATAAGGATCTAAATCAGCAAGATGTTTTTCTCCCTTATTTCTATTCGTAACGTAGGAAGATGATAGAAAAAAATCAAAGCTGTTATTTCATTTCATTTTTATTTTACTTCTCCCTATATAGTCAATGCTATAGTCCTCAGCAGCCCTTTCAATAGTCTCACATAATATCATGTATATACATCTGTTTCTTTCAACTTCTTCTCTCCGTAACGGTACATAACAAGACTGAGTTCTGTTGTCGTTGTGAAGTTGATTAATTTTGAATAACTTTATCGATGATTTGACTTTACGTTCTTGCAACAAAACCACATTTCATTGGGCTGGGTGAGCTAACGAGTGTCATTTAGACAACAAACTCTTAATAATATGAAAGGTGAATGGAAGTCCACTTTTTGTGTTCATTTGAAATCATATCCAATTCGACTGAACTAGACGAGTTTTTTTGAATAAATAAAAATTTGAATAAATCAACAAGAATTTCAAATCTGATTGTTATTCCTGCTCTCATCACTATCTTGAAGGATGATATGAATTTGATCAAATTTCTGGACGGTAGTCGGAATGTAGCATGACTGAAAAAATCAAAGACAAACTCGGTCAAACCATAAGTACACAGTTTTGGCTCCCTTTATTGATACCAAAAGCTTTGCCAATGTATTAATATAAACGACCACTTTGTCATACTTATGTTGTCCTTCAGCCTTATGGGCGTTTTTGGCTACTGTCTTTTCAAGATAATGCTTTCTTTGACTCGACAGTTGCGAGCACTTCCGATCCGGAAAGTGGGTGGCACGAGTTCAAAGGAAACATGTACCTCGTGGAATCCGTCCAGAGCCAGAACTACCTTGGAGCAATGGACAAGTGTCATGAGTATGGGGGAAGCTTAGCTCTATTGAAAAACCAGGAGATCAACGTTAGTATATTCCTTAGGTTACACGACCATCAGAGGCCATCATTCTTACTTATAAATCATTTGTGGCATAATCAGATTTTTCGACCTTGTTGATATCATATCAATTAAAGATCGTAATAATCATATCAATTAGGACTTTATAGAAACGATGTTTACACGGTATAAATAAGTAAATGAATAAAAATACATATACATAATAAATATACATATATATATATATATATATATATATACATATATATATATATATATATATATATATATATATATATATATATATATATATATATATATATATATATTATATTGTTTAATAATCATGATCACGTAATGCGATGTGATGTATGTGGTCTTTTAATCGAGAAAGAAGTACATTAGCGTCCATCTTTCATCATAAGTGAAGCTTATCAAAAGCGAAGCTTTGTTTCGTTGTTAACGTTAATTCAAAGTAAATTTATCATTGCTCTATATCATACCTCGGAATATGGCGTGGTCTAATATAACGACTGAACCTTCAGAAGTAATGTCCATGATTTGTGATTTTGTGCGCTATCTACACTTATTTTGTGACGATGTTTGCGAAGCGCGCAGTGGTACTTTTCAGAGAAAGTATAATGAAATGAACAATGATCCAATTAAGTAGCAATACGAATGTTGTGGTGTCGTGGCATTCTTATTTTCTTGCCATTAGCATTAAGTAATCTTATGACTAAGTTTTTTCTGTGGTTGATTAGTCATAACTTTTGGCTAACTCTCTAATATTAGGTCATCCTATCATGAGTGATTAAAACTGCTATAGTGAGCAAAGGATTATCATTAGTTTGTGATATAGCTACCCTACAACATCCATAACCGTTACACATTCACTAATCAACAGTTTAATTGTTTCTCTCCAACTTGCCAACTACAGACATTTGTGTCAAATCTACTTGTGCACTCGCCGAATGAACGCCAATATTTCTTTTTCGGTTTAACTGATATACTAGAGGAGAGGCAGTTTCGATGGTTTGATGGGGAAGCGTTGACGGAAAGGTAAGTTATAATATAAAGCGTGTATTAAATCATGAGGTGCGAATTCATTTTTTTTTTTCTAATGCCCTCGCTGCTTTAAAGGGACATTCCAGACGATTTTTATAATTTCCCATCATGTTGTACATAAATCAACAACTCCATGTATAGATTTGTGAAATTTATTGTGGTTCTTGAGCAGAAAAACAATACTTTGAAAAAATTTTAAACAAATTACACTGAACAAAGATGATGACATAGGAGTTTCACATATTTCAGAAATGTAGCAGTATAAATTCCATTGCAATACCCCTTGCTTGCGAATTCACCTGTGTATAATCTATGCATGCCTTCTTCTTTTGTTCTGCTTCCTTGAGCCCCAACTCATACATTCTTATGGTGACTCTGCCATGTCATCATCCTTGTTCATTGCAATTTGTTCTAAATTTTGAAAATATTCCTTTTTTTTCATCCCAATTATCGTAAATTCTAAAACTCTGTCCTCAGTATAACTGAATTATAGTTGTTCAAATGTAAAAAATCTGAAAATCATTCGGAGGTCTTCTTTAATATTTATTATCACCTAATTTCAGCTTCATCTCAACTCTTCTGTACTGTCTACTCGCGTATGACTCTTCATTTTCCTTGTTTCCTCGTTCCTCTTCTATATGTTTTGTTTCGATGTCATGTTAAACTTTCCTCTCTTTATCTATGTACATTTTGTTGTTCTTATGTAACATTATTTTCCTCTTAATGATGCTGACCAGAAGCAATAACTTGATTTTATATCATAACCTGGTTTCTGTCAAATGCAATATCCCACTGGCTTCCACTTAAAAGTGACTTCTAATCTAAAAAAAACCCCAAAAAACACAAAACAAAACAAAACAAAACAAAACAAAACAACCCCCCCCCCCCAAAAAAAAAACACACACACACACACGGACATACATCGTACAAATCCTCAGACCTTCTTAGTTATACTACAGAATAGCTCTATCTAACTTGTTTTCTTCCTGTTGTCCGTCATCTTACTTCCTACTGGATGTACATTTCGATTCTTTGCTTTAATATTTGCGTTGAAATTGTATATGATATATTGCAGCATAATAAATTCACGTGCATTATGTTACACTCGCATCAAAGAGATGTTCATGCAACATGACATTTTAATTCTCATCTACAGCTGCAAAGCAATTTAAATCACTTTGATTTTGTCGTCGGACCGTTTTGTTCTTTTTTAGGGGGTCAAAGTCTCAGGCTTGAAAGCATTTTCTATGTAGAGTAAGATAAAGTGGGAATTAGAATAAGAAGTTTTTCTATTTCATCATCAGCGCTTCGCTCTGGAACAACGGAGAGCCAAACAACAAAGGTAACCAAGACTGTGCAGCTTTAATCTCCACCAGATTGTCGGCAACCAACAGTCCATCCCATGGGCGATGGGATGATCATAACTGCGATGTCCAGAGAGGATACATTTGTGAGCGTCCAGTTGGTATGGCGGAAAATTTGTTTATTTCCATGTACATTTTGCCGTTCATATTGTACAGGGGTATAATGAGTGGCATCCATTTTGAAGTTTTGTATCAATAGGAACATATGCCTTCTGTTTGTTTGTTTGTTCGCTTGCTTGTTTTGCCAGTGGCACTTATCAGATTTGCATTGCACATGCAAAACTTGATAACAGCGAAGGTATATGTAACTGGAAATACAGCAAATTCGTCTTCTATTTCCATGTATATATTTTGCCATTCATATGGTACATGAGTATGAGTATTTTGAATTCAAAATAACCTAAATAAATGTACCCACTTCAAATCAAAAATTTCTTGCATGTGCGAATAGAGTTACTCAAGGAACAAAAATTAAAACAAAATTTTGATGGAATAATCGGTCATGAAATTGACATGACTGGGATTATCATGGCCAAATTAGCATATCTGGCGGCCAGTTTGGATTTTTGCATTTTGCCGAAAATGATGAAGGTTACGCGAGTGGCATCAATCAGGTTTGGAATCAGCATCCTCGAACTGACAAGAAACCATCAAAAAAACATTGTATATATCAAAAAACAAGCTTAGGTGCACTTTCTATGGAGCCTAGCCTGGACTGTAGAGCGCTCCTTATTGTGTGGTGCATTTGAAAAACTAGGAAAGAACAGTGTAGTTGTATCACACACATTCATTCAATAGATAAAGGATGTGTTAGACTTATTTTATCACGAATATACAAAAATGTATGTATCAATATCTTATCGAAAATTATGCATACTTTCATTGTCTTGCTATATTATGTTAATACCAGGAGGGTCCATCACAGTGTGTGTGTGTGTGCGTGTGTGTGTGTGTGTGTGTGTGTGTGTGTGTATGTGTTTGTGTGTCACATATATTTCATGCCTGTCACCAGTCTGAGAATATCACACAATTTCTAATATCTCGATTAAAATATATATATTAAAAAAATGATATCGATCCACAGAGCATCCACAGCTCAGCAGTCCACCATTGGCTCTAGAGATTGGTTCCCACTTCGCTAGGGTCGGATGGAGGGCGTGGGAAGAATCCCTGGACATTGGTGACGGACCCGTCATCGGATACATCGTCCACGTCGGCTCTATAGCTGCACATTATGTGTCCCAATCAGTTCACTCAAATTCAAGTGAAGATTTTGAGACAGTGATCAGAGGATTACAGCCAGGGAAAGAGTACCAAATAGGTGTGTCAGTGATTCGGAATTCCAGCAGTGGACCAGTCGATGAGGTGACAGGGCCTAGCATTATAATAAACTCACCATTTGCGACAGGTGCGTTTGGCTGTACAGTTTCACCTTTGATTTTTTTATAGTAATATCGTATCCACACAGAACAACAACAACAAAAATAACTCCCCCGTCAATAAAATAAAGAATAGCCTATTGAAAAGTTTTGAATCGAATAATTTGGCAGAAATATTTCTACTGCACTTGACAAATTTCTGTGTGAAAATGAGAGTGATCTGAATAAATGCATTGAGTAAGCACATATATTAAAGACAAAATGGTCACTTCAAAAGTAATAAAGGTCATTTTTGGAGGTCTGTGAAACATTTTGTCTAAGCGCTGTGGTTTTATTATTCAATGTTTGACCTCTTTAAAAGTAGGGCCTACATTTGAGTATTACTGCTCCATCTTTATGATCTTTACAGTGTGCTTGTTCACCCACAATACACTGACTCCCTCTTTTGTTCACAAAACATGTACATCTGTACTTTAAGTTTTACATGTTGGTATCAGTATCTGATGTCAATTCTTTCAATAAGCAGAATGGATTTTGCAGTTCATAGTATAAAGGTTGAACACAGCTGTTTGTCCTAAAAAGGGAAAAGGGGGAAAAAAAAGGGGGGGGGGGGAGTGGAAAGTGTCATGATAGGTGTGAGAGGGTTTATAATAGATGGTGAAACAAGAACACTTAAATGTACACCTTAATTAGTGTGTTTCCCTGGCTTCCAAAGATGACTCTTGTGACTTTTGACAAGTGACCATTTGTCTTAAAATAATGTGTGCTCTCTTGTGATTGAACAGATCATTCACATTTTGAAGAGAATAGTTAGTAAATGCAGCAAGAAATAACCCTGACAAATCATATTGTTAAACATAAATATATTTTTTGGAAGTTATGCTATTTTGATTAAGGGAGATACTTTTTTGTTGTTGTTGTTGTGTATATGTATACTGAAGACTTTCTTCCTCTTCTGTAACAAACACAAATATTGAACAGTGCTATACACAAAATGATGCAATGAACACACTTCAGGTAGCTCTTCATTTCTTATAAAAAAAACCCAAAAAACAATAACCAAAAAAAAAAAACAATATAGACTTAAAACATGAACAATATTCTGAAAATGATTCCAATTATCTACATCAATAAATAACTGCAGAAGGATATGATGTATGTATACATTGTTCTCAGTGACGGCATCTATACATAAATCACATAATTATCTTTATTAAACCACGATATATCTGCATGTGTTTGATATTCAGACAGGCTATGTGAAGGCTGTCTATCTTTGATGAGTTTTGCATCCTGTCTCTGTAATTTAAAATATCTGAACAGTAAATAAATTTGTGGACATTGTACTTCCCATAACAGCTTCTGCACCCCTGGCAAATGGACTACCACGCAGAATAAGGTCTACAAGTATATGTTTTTTCAAAGCTGGTATGCAGCCCTTTTGGCAACAATGTATACTTTGGGATTACAAGTGAGAATTTCATATTGGCTTGATAACTTTCTTCTCTTTATCTTTTGAAATAATAACTATACAGATGCACCCTCTGAGTCTCTTGACATGGTGGAAAGTCATCAAGAAAATTCTGTGGCAGCCTGGGCATTATTTGCTACTTCCATCACTATCAACTTTTTCCTCATCATCGTCATCATATTTCTATGGTATGTGGAATGTCTTTACCATCTGTCCCATAGTCCCACACCCAGACTAGATCATGAAAGAAGAAGTATTTTCAGTTGCCAGGACTGACTATCCTCTGTTTAATTGTGAGTTTAATTGTGAGAACCACAGTGGACAAAGGGTGCAATGTAATCTTCTGTATGATGCCTCAATTTAATAGACGGTACATTAGATATGAAACTGAATATGTACATTGGATATGTAACTTAACTTGAAAACAACATCATACATCCAAAAATGTGATTATAAACTCCAATTTAAATTTCATTAAACAAAAACACGAAAAAAAAAAAACAATCTAGTGGGATTAAGATCATTTTGTTGTAGACACCATAAGTAATATTTTGATGTCTAAAGACAAGAACATGATTATCCCTCAATATAATGAAGGACAGAAAGCAGATGTAATCTCTATAAAGGGAAAATGATGGATGGCACACCCACTTGTATGAATAAATTTTAGATATTACAGTTTGTAATTGAAGTTTCATTTTCGATTCTGCAGTCTTTGCTTACTTGAGCTGAATCACAAGACTTAAAAAAAAAAGCAAAGAAAAAAAATATCAGCTTTGGCTGCTTTTAGCTGTGATGTATACACTCAAGTCAGGAGATTTACACACACACACACACACAATCACACAAAATGACATTACTTCCTCATAAGTGTTTTTTTTTCTAACCATGTGCTTTCTCTCTAAAAAAAGAATAATCGAGTGAAAATTTTTACTCTTGGGATCACTCCAATATCTTCAAGTGATCCCTGAGGTCACTCTTAAATGAGTGAAAAAGAACATTTTCACTCAAAATTCACTCTTTTCTGTTATTCACTCCTTCAAGAGTGAACATTTTTACTTGCTTAATTTTTAGTGAGTAAAGTGCTAAACAACTTTTGATATTTCAGAACAATATTACACAAGTATGAAACAAAATGCTCATGCATATGATAGATAGACATGTATCACTATCAGGATGTCACAAACCAAATAAAGTAATTAACAAAATCCAGTGTCAGTATACCTCAGATCTGTGATGGTTTCTTTTATTTGCAGCAAACTAATGAGGACGAAAGCAAAAAAGCAGAGCACTAAAGTTGAGCTGTCATTGCATCCAAAGAAGAGTGCCCCACATCTATACCAAGACCTAACCATTCCACTTGAAAGTTCTGGTACGCCTAACCCAGTGTACCAGGACATTGCTGCTGTAAAAGAGGAAGAAGGGAGTTCCGGACAGGCCACATACGTCAACACAGTATGTGGATCTACACCAAAGAAGGCTGCATTGTACGAGATCCCAGACTGTTGTCGGCAGTCCATTCCGGATGATGGCCGGAAAACGACACCAAAATGAGACGAATCCTCTCTCCAGAGGTGCATAAAAAAAACCTATTGTTTATCTTTTGTTTATAACTCATAGTGTACATGCATGCTTTGTAAGCCTGCCTAATTCAATTTTACAATGAAATAACTTCTGACACATGGATTTTTCTCTTATTTTTATACTACTTAGAGGAAAAAGAAAACACGTTGAACATACACAAGTAGAGCTGAAATATGCATATTCATATTATATATGAATATACCAAGGCTTGACACTATTCTTTTCTCTGATAGTCAATTCAGTCCTATAATATCAATAGATTTGAAATGTGGTGTGACAGTCAAAAAAAAAAAGTGACATAAAATAAAAGGAAATATAGCAATATATTTTGAATTTTAGTTACAAAACTGGGCAACCAAAAGGTATGATTTTTGAAAGTTTGGTCACCCAACAGCAATTTTCACTGGTCCCAATAGACAGCCAATGTCAAGCCTTGTACATGTATGATATATGTTACCACAATGTAATTTGTACTGAAGACAAAAAGGCTGCACTGAAGAGGCTGCACTGAGCAATGATATCAGTATCGAATTGTAGATGTACCACCATCCTATCAAATACTGGTACAAGGTATTCGATATTCAGGCACATATTATGAAATACAAAAATACCATGTATAACCAACTGCAGCAGAATGATTGATGCAATATGCTGGCATCATCCATGACCCAATTGCTGTTACCTTGGAATTCAGATCAGGAAATAATGCTTTGTCCTATGATGGCAATTGAAAAATACTGCCATCCTCTAGGAAAACCATTTTATGAGGCCTGTTAGGGCTTTACACAAATTATCTGAAAAAAAAAACCCCAGACCTGTGATGTGCTTTACTGGTTTTAACTTTCATTATTCAGATTTCAAAGCTAGTGGGCATATTTGCTCAAGCTATTTCCTCATGCTTCAATAGCCCTTTGCTTACTGTTAGATGATATGGATAAGAATGTACAAGATCATCCAATCAGTGCAGCTTTTGCCTACAACATGTAATCTCTCATTCACTTGAATAACTGTCTCCTCTATCAAATGAAGCTAGACTTATACCTTTTTGCTTTTATGTTTTACAAACATTCTAGTCAGATGATGTTTGGGAAACTGTTCTGAATGAACGCTGCAACAATTTTAACACATCTTATATACAAAAAAAAAAAACAAAAACAAAAACAACTTGAACTTTAGCCTACAATGTACGTATTATTAACCCATTGAGGATGAGTCCCGAGTATACTCTTGCAGGTGTCTATGGACAATGCATATTGTAGCAAAATCTGTCCGTCCTCACCGGGTTATTGGTTTCGAGGCGAACAACCAAATCTCTCTGCTTCACACTGTAAGTGAGGTTTCAATGGGCAGTTTGTAAAACCACTACTGATACGCTATTGAGTAAAGTCAAGAACACAAACACAATTGTGCTATTCTTTGTTTCACAAAAACTAAGTCATCTAAAGACAGGTTACATGTGCTGTGTAAATATAACTTCCTGAATAGGCACATCAAGACCAGTCAGTATCCTTTCATATCAACTGAAGTGGTAGGACAATTAAGTTTGGCAGTGGTGAAAAAGACCATTGAAACTAACAGCACTCCAAAGCACTTAACTCTGTCACTCTGATAAGTCATGATGCCAAGACGGACGGTGCTGGATTGCCTGTAATGAGCAAACATCACTTTTCATAGCTTCTGACTTTCACTGTTTCCTCTCAAAAGACTATGGGCAAATAACGTGGGTTTGCTTTCATGACTGTCATGTGTACTGTACTACAAACAAAGACCAGTTTAATGGCAATTGTGGCACTTACAAACTGAGGACTTTGTAGTCAGTATGACGTTCCACTTGTTTGAAGAGATACTCACTGAAAAGCATCGCTGTAAATTGTAAAAGGATTCTCACATTTTGTTTTTGTACTGGTTTTCCTAAGGCAAGCCACAAATTGTTACAACACATTGCTTTTAGAAACCCCAGGCCTGAAATATCTATTTTCATGGGAGATATTAGAGAACTCACAACTCATGAACATGGGCTGTCCAATTATGCTATGAAATTTTCATTTCTTGATTCCAACCATTTTCCTGTTGACTTCTTCCATGTGAAAAGGTCAACATATACAATGATCTGAATATGTTTTTTCAACACATGTATCACACATCAAAAAAAAAAAAAAAAAATGTCTATCTTTTCTGCAACCACTACACTCCACTTTCATACAAACAACTGTCTTCCCTTTCATGATGCGATGGCACCTGCTAACAGAAATGTGACATTTACATGATATTCTCAGCAATCACGGCAGCCCTGTCTACCTGAAACATAGCACATCATGGAATTTTGGCCATTTTTTTCTGAAACATTAAACTATTTTGGGCCTTGATAAGACTTATCAAGTTCTTATCATGGTATTTTGAGACGGACCAAGGGAAAAAAAGGAGCTGCTTAATACTGGAGGCTTAAAGGCGTGCAGCGTTCAGCCCCCTGTCTGCCAAAAATGCCAGTACGTTCCCTGCCATCCACTCGCATTCTGATGGGATATCTCACATTTCTCAAATAAACAAAACATTATGAGTAGACTTATTTGAGTTAAATTTGTTAACACAGCTTTATGCATTGAATAATGTCACCATGGCTCACATTCTTCGAGAAACCACTGCCAATTCTCAGAGTTTTGCCATTGTTGAAGACGTAATGAGTAAAGAAAACAACATGATTTTAATCCTCTATACACTACTGATCTTGAGATTATTAAAATCATGGACTAGCAGAGTGTAAAACACCCTCAGCTGTAGAATAAAATGGTTCAAATCAGTGAATTATTTTGAATTTAAAATCAATTTATAATCATGTTTCATACATTCCTCAGGTACATTACACTAAAATCCTCCTGAATGCAGGTCAGGAATGTAATTTGCTGTTTTATAATTATAATGTACATTGTATTTGTCCATGCCCTATCAAAACTGAACTGGCAAAAGCAGGCAAAACAAACAATGTGTAATCATATTTTGCACATTTGCCAACAAATTGTTAGATATTTCCTGGTTTGAAAAAAAAAAAAAAAAACACACCCCAAACAAAATAAATGAACCTGTCACACTTGCCTGCAATGCAAATATGTGATTCTGCCTTAGTGTGGGCACACTATTGAAAACCTAACAATGTTAATAATGGGAAGCTTGATGGCATCCACACATGTTTCAGTCAGAACTATGCATGCTGCATGTTTTTATTTGTGTTGTTTAATTTTCATTATCATTTTTATATGGGCATTAAAATTGTTGCCTTTTAGATTTAACTGTTTGCTCTGTGTAATTTGCACATCCATCCCTTGTCATGATTTTGGTGCACTGAAATAATTTGAGGAAGTGCTCCATTAGTCACTGGTATAGGCATTTTGGTGTCTGTGTGCAAGTATGCATGACAGGATTAACTATGAAACAACATATCATTCTGTCAAATCATCTGTACAATCATTTTCTGCAATTTACAAATGCTGGAAAAAAGGGTGTCTAAACTGCCCAATGGTAAGTTCAGGAGACAACACGAACAAGATGGAAAATACTGTGTTGATAGCCATGTTCTCATCTTCTTTGTTTGTTTGATTTGTTTTCATGAAGTGTCAGATAGATGATTGTATATGAGAAGTCCCATCACCATGTCTGTGCTTCCTTCTTCAGGAAGTACAGGAAATTTGAGATGGTTCATATCAACCTCAGAGCTTAAAAAAAAAGCACTGTATAACTCCATCATTTTCTCTATAGCCATGCAACAGATTGCTGAAATAAACAAATAAAAAAACCCAAACAAAACAAAAACAAAACATACACATTATAGCAATGTTCATATCGTTTTGTCATAGCAAAGAGAAAGATACAAGTGATCTTCATAATTAGCTAAAAGACCACAAAAAACAAACAAACAAACAAACCACAAATATGCAGCAAGTGATAGACAGGATGTCTGGAATAAATGTTATAAAGATGGTGTGTTTGCAATTGAGTATGACCTCTGTACCAAATTTCAATAGTTTTACTGTAGGTGTGTGACAATGACATTTATAACTCATGCAGGGCATAAGCAGCTGACCACACAATAATCATGCTTCCACTTTTTATTTAGACTGGAACTAATTGCACTGCCTCCTTGCAAGTAAGGAAATGTATTTAATGACATCATAAGGTGGGTGCTTCCTGAGCATTGCTGCAGCTAGTATAAAGCTTTTTTATTTTTTTAAAGTGCACTGTAAAAGGAAAAGCAGCATGGTATGGGAGTGGCCTTGGTAGGTGTTGGAATGAGGAAGTAGGATGCTTTGTGGAACATTGTTCGGCAAGTTCTTGTTGGAATGATGATGTCATGTATGCTTTGGCTTGAGCTCTACATTGCTGGAGTGTGGGCCATTCTAATTCATTGCAAATGTCTGTTACACCTCTTGTTGACCACTAAAAACAGCAGCCTTGTACCATCTCAAGTCTGTATTGACATTGGCTCAGTGAACAGGTTCCATGTTTCGCTGGCATATTCCACTTTGGCTTCGGGGATGGTTAGGGAGCAGAGTCTTTGGACATTTCTTAGACATGAGTGATGGTTTCTTAGGATAAATGCACTAGTGGAACTTGCCCGTTTTCTGATGAGGTACAATATGTAGACATAAATAATTAAATTTTCTGGATGTTAAATGGCAAGGTATTTGGCCGTGTGCACCCCACCTCGTCAAAGCAGTAATATCTCACCAAAGGCAATCCAACTTCAAATAGAAATTTCTCACTTGTGTATCTGTCCATCTGATTCTAGTGCCATAGCTTACCAAGCTCAACTGCTATTTGAATGCAATTAGTATTTTTTACATCCCCATGTCAGTGCCATACAACATATCAGTAAGAGTATGTGCTGATAAAAACCACCACCGAAAAACTGATGATGCTACATTCTTCCACTGTTAAAAGATCAAAAGTACATAAATATAATTTCCCTGCATCTTAATCATGAATTATGACAATATGCTCCACAAAAAAGAGCTTGAAGCAAGTTTTAGATGTGTCTGATTTACATGTATTTCTTCATCATTTTTTTTTGTTCAGATTGTATCAGTGACAATTTTTTTTCACTCACATCAGTCTAAATTTTGACTGCCATCACATGAAACTGTGCTGAAATGCATGACATGCAGCATCTTCCATTTCCTTATGTTCTGTACATCTCAGAAAACACAGAGATACAACGTAATACAGTAGCCTAGGATTTAAGAAACAGTCCATTTTATTGGTTAAAAAAAAAATATATGGATACTGAGACCACCTAAAAATTGTCATAACTCTGAATGTTTGATGATTACAGGTTTCAAGTTTAAATCTCACAGATTTGACCTGTCAGACAACATGCTATATTTGCTAGATTGCAAATACATAATTGTAACCTGGTCTAACAATAAATTCCTTGTACAGTACTCTCCGCATAATCGGGTAGGCTCGGGCAGAGCGTTTCTTACCTGATTAAGCGGAGTACCCGATTAACAGAAGAGCACATCTCATTCACAGTTGACACATACAATGTGTGTATGTACATTGTACATGCATTGTACACTGCATCAAACACCTACACTGTATGCTTGAACACGCAAGCTTGCATGGCACATTATACATACCTTACACCTGCTGAGTCAAGAGCAATAATTTACACTCTTTTTACGGACAAATATGTCTTCAGGAAACTCACGTTTAATCACTCCCCAAATGATCGGTCTTCTTTGCAAATTGAAGAGAATACGATTAGCCGTGGAAAATTTGACATTCATGATTTCTTAAAGTGTTTTATCTGCGATAAAATGTGGGTAGAAATTATATTAGAAGAAAATTATTTACCCATTTATGCGGAGAGGCAACCCGATTATCAGGTAAATTTGATGTGCATTGGAACTGATTTTGACATTACCACCCAATTAAACGGAGTACCCGTTTAAGCGATACCCGATAACGCGGAGAGTACTGTACCACATTGGTCACAATGTTCCAATATCGAAAAAACAAAATCAACTTCGATTATCTTCCATGCAAGGAAGTTAAGCACTCCAATGAAATACTATCTTTTGAAGAGGGTCTTGAGTGAACTTTAAATTTCAACGTGCATGGCTTTTGGTATTCAATGCAACACACTACACCACTTGATATTTGATATCACATTGGTTCTTTGCTTTTTATCAAAATAAATAACTGACAAACACAAGTCTGCTCTGGAGTTTACTGATAATATAGGCTTTAAAGGAAAGAGTAGATAATTGGAAAATGTGAAAATGATACTCTTGAAGTACTCCAAGTACTTCTGAAGAGGAAACCAAACCACTGATGGGCATTATCAACCTAGCATGAACATCAAAATCATCGCAATGCTTGAATAAACAGATAAAAAGTTAAATAAATAACGGGAAATAGAATAAATAAATAAATGAGCGAACAGATTATATGTGTATGTACACATACACTTAGAAGTAAAAGATATTGCTATGTCACTTCCCAATATCTGTTTTTTTTTCTGTAGTGGACCATGTACACCAAAGATCAACAAAAATGAAAGAAACGCCCACATGTACACAACTGTGTGTATATCAGTTTTGTACAATACACAATCCCTCTTAAAATCAGCTAAAATACATGAGATATGGGTAGCTACATATGCAAGCAAAACAAACTGTTTACTACAATAAATGATGATGATAAAATCACATTATCTTTCTCAAATCTCATCGTTTCAGTGAAAACTGTAAGTGCTCACAATGTCCACCTAATTTAACCTGATGATGGCATCTTGTACGAGAACATGATCTTCACTCAAACAAGCCAAAGGTTTGGCCATGAGAAAGAAAGTGTAATAGGCTTTATATCCTTGCATTCTGAATGTGTCACCTACTCAACACAAGGGTAATGCAGTTACCACAGTCAAACCTGTCTATAGTGGCCATCAAAGGGAGACAAAAAAAGTGACCGCTATAGACAGGTGGTTGCTAAGGCAGGTTTGACTGTTCCTGCAAATTAGACACAAACAGGTATTGTCATCACTTTGGTGGAATTATGAATATATGAGCAGGCAGGAAATTCCTTCATACAGTTTGAAAGCTGCCTGGTGCTCAAGGTCACCACTCACACGGCCCACCATGATCACTGCTGAATCTGGGCCAACATTTTTGCACTAACCAACAGGAGTCACTCTTAGTCTCTGCCTTCCTGTGTGATGTGAAATGTACGCAGTAAACACAGACTTAAGGCAACACATCAGATTGAGTTATGCACCCATATTACTGGGAGCAATATATATAATGTGAAAATTATGGGTGCGTTCGAGCGCTCTAAAGCGAACCAAAGCGAACTGAACTAAAGTGTACCGTACCGTACCATGCCAATTTTGGAGCGTTCGAGCGCTCTGTGGAGAAAGCGTACTCACGAGTTATTTTTAGAAAGGTCACGCTTGTTTGTAGCAAGAATGTCATTCACCCCTGGCGCTTGAACTACTTACAGCTGTCCAGAACAAAGAGAATGATGTTTTTGCATTGTGACGTATGCGCATGATACGCGCATGCTTTACAACGAACTTTTGGTACGCTTTGGTACGCTTTTGGAGCACATCGGGAAGTGGTCCACTTTTGGCTCGGTACAGTACGGTACGGTACACTTTAGGAGCGTTCGAATGCTCCTCTGGCGCGGGTACGGTACGGTACAGTTCGCTTTAGGAGAGCGCTCGAACGCACCCTACGTCACAAAGTGTTCCTTAGAAAGCCTTTGCTCCTTCAGCCTCTGTTCACAGACATGTAGCCACCCACTTCATACCTAACATATACATGTACATATCACAGCACTGAAACAAACAGTTAGTACATGTACAGTGTGGAATACACAACAAATCTTATTTGTAATACTACCATGGATGCAAAGAGTCCCTCTTCTCTACTAGGCTACTAGGTTTAATGTCCTATTTGCCCTTCATCATTAGTAATCATTGAAGCTGAAGAGAGCTAATTCTCTCTTTAAATAGACCCTTATGATACCTTTGAAATATTTCCCATTACAAAAGTTGGCCAAAGCTAGGCCTGTCCAGCCAAGATCAATCAAGGATAATTACACTGAATATGAGACTGGGATGAGACTATTAAGCAGAGCAGGAAGTTCCTGTTGAGCAGGAAAAGAAAAGATATCTCCTTATCTCTTCTATGAATGAGTAGTGTTAGTATCCTGTTTACCACCTCTCATAATCATTTGTAGTACAATTGACATGCAATAAATCTTTACTTCCTCGAAAAAATGAAATGAAGATCGGGTCATTTTTTCCTTGTCTTCGTTGTGTTCAGTTGTTTGAGTGGTTTTTTTTTTTTTTTTTTGTTATGCATATGACCCACATTAAGTGCAAATAGGAACTTTTGTATTTCTTTCACTTGCTCTCAATAATACACTTAAACCTGCATCAATTTCAAAAAGAGTAGGCACTCAAACTCTGCAGCTGGTTATACTGAAAATGCAGACAAAATAAAACATAATAACATAGATATTTACATAGCAACTGATTATAAGGAGACCTTCATTTTATTTCATTTTCTCTTTTTTTTTTAACCCTAACTAGGCCGGGGGGGGGAGGGGGGGGGGGGGGGGGCCTCCGAGGCCCCCCCCTCGACGTTTCGCGCGATGTATCGCTGTCGCGAGAAGCTATCGCCGCGACGTTTCATGACTTTTTTCTTTCGAGTCTCCCGCATCTTTTGACACCAAATTTGCGATGCCCGGGTGTGTGGTTCCGAAGTTGCGCATAAATACGCACGTGCATGTCAGACCAAAAATTGCTCAAAAACGTGAATTTGTGTACAATTTCAATGCAAACTGTGTTTACAGGCAAATTTCATAAAAGCATGATTATTTTGGGGTTTTATGGATTAAAATCAATTAATAATGCATTTTCTTGTTAGGAACAATGTCACAGACAAATTTCATCGAAAAAACAATGAAAAACATAAAGTCGAAAAAACAAAGAAATACATAAGAAATTCAAAAAACAATAAAATACTTAGGCAATTTTTCCTGATTGCACAATTTTTTTCTCTTACATTTGCTAAGGACACTAAAAAGAATATTTAAACAAAAAATGTGCCTGTTTTGAGCTTTATTTAGTGATTTATACCAAATTGTCTGATTTCATGCATCATTATGCATAAATTAGCATAATTTAGTGTAAATGATAATTTTTTAAAAAATTAACTTCATGGTACAACCGTTGTACTTTAGATTACACCATAGGCAATGCGTGTGCCAATTTTCGTTGCGATCGCCCGGTCGACGGCCGAGATCCGGAGGGGGGGGGGGGGGCCTGGGAGGCCCCCCCCGGCTCTATCATCTACCTGAATAGCCCGGCCTAGTTAGGGTTAAGATGGAGAAGGCTTTACTGTTAGCAGTCTTCCACTTAAAAAAAAAAAAAAAAGTCACTTTGATGTGCATGCCACTTTCCCACGCTACTAGTTTAGGAGTCATGACAACTCAGTGGTCTTTCATTTTCAAAGATCAAGAGGCAAATCTTTCCTGGACTTCACACTGTATTCAAAGGGCAGATATAATGGTGTATAAGCAAAGTGCCAGGACCACAGCAGATAAATCATAATTCATTTTCACGCAGACATCTTACTAAAAAAAAAAAAATCTTGCACTGTCAAAATCAAAGAAGACACAAATTTGTCATTACACAACCTCATGATGTAAATTGTTTGAAGCAATAAATGTCAATAGGTCCTACAACACAAATCATCAAACTCCTAAATCCCTCTAAAAGTCTTGCACGATAAACATGTGTATATTTTGATTATACAGCTACACTGTATATGGCTGAGATGTAAAATATGTAAATTGCACTGCAAAAGATGGCAAGCACTATAAAACTAGTTTTAAACAGTAATTCCTCATGATAAAAACATAAAATCTATTGAAGACATACAATTTTACAAATGGCTGTAAAAACAAACAAACAAACAAATTGGTATTTCCTCTCCAGTTTTATAGCTGGAAGTGCATTGAAGTTCTAAGGTTGCAATAAAATGCACCATGAAGAATCTTCAACATATACAGTAGTGTCCTGCAGTACTGAACCTCATGAATGTGTAAGAATAATGTGAATCTTACATGTACTTTCCTGCAATTAATATACTTCAAACTTTTTATGCCTATTGTACTTTGTTGCAGCAAAAACACCTCTACACTTTCCTAATTGAAAAAAAGACACTACACAAACAAATCATTTTCCTTCTACTGATCACATCTATTTAAAAAGGGAATGAAATCAAGAGATGTTTTGACACATTATTATCATCACAAGAAATTTGTTAAGAAAAAAGGTGCCATTAATCTATGTTCTAATAATAAAACTGTATTCAGCATCTCTTCCTCACTTACACATTTTGCAACTCAAAATTACCTGTGGATACTCAGTAAAAGCTGTCAACATGGCATTACTCTGGCATGATTGATATGAACACAGTGCCAGCTGTATGCAAAGTACTGATGTATAATTATGTTCAACCACTAGCATTACAATTCCCCCTTTCTAGTCAGCCGAAGACCCCGTTTACAGTGCAGGGTTCGGCCGTGGCTCGGCCGTGGCCGAGCCCGCCTTCATTTCAGTGTAAACGCCCAAAAGGCCAAATGCGGGGCCAAAATTGGCCACGCATTTGGCCACGTTCTGGAGGTGGTCTCTGCTGCAGCCCAGCCTTTTCTCAGTGTAAACGCAAACTGGGCCAAATGTGCGGCCAATTTTAGTCTGGCTTCCAAACCCTCTGCCTGTACTATTTCGCTATTCAGGATATTAACCCCCTCAACGTCGAAAACTAGTTTAATTTCAGGTGGTTTTGTCCTGCAAAGGATTTTTCCTTCGGCAAAGGCCTTTGCCCAAATGACAACTTCGTCGCCACGGAATTCAGTTGGCAAGGGTCTGAAAACCAGACAATACCAAATTGCGTTTGTTTACAAGCAGAGCGCCACTACGACAAAATGTTGAAAGGTTTGAATCAAAAGCGCGGCCGAGCCCGGCAGTGTAAACGGACAAAATTGCGGGGCTCGGCCTCGCAATCGAGGTTGGGCTCGGCCGCGGCTCGGCCGCGGCTCGGCCCAGCCCCGCACTGTAAACCGGGTCATGGAGAACTTGACACATGCAGCAAATGATGGACTAATTTCAGCACAAAGTGTAATCTACAGAATACAGTAGGTACTGGTACATGTATGTGTTACAGCACTTTATATGCACCCGACTTCAATTATGAAACTTGAACCCAGGAAAAATGTATATGTTAATCAATCAAATTGGTAATCCCTGTAATGCACTCTATATTAACCAGAGATGCCACAGGAACCTCATGACAATGTGGAGTTATATCGTATGTCAAAAAGAGAGATTGTATCTTTTTTATGGCCGGACATCCACACGTTCATTGAAATCCCCCCCTGAAAGAGGTAAAAAATCACGCCTGGTGGTTTCAGTCTTGTGTTAGGTCACCGTACGTGGCGCTGTAGGGAGCAGGATTGCAAATACAAACATATGTAGTAGTTCTTTGCCACCACAGTTCAAGCATGCACACTTTTGAGGAAAACAGCTGCATGAGAGATCAAGGTCAGTCCCCCGCAAGAATTTGTTGCCAGACTCAACAAGCTTGCCGGGGGAGTTGGGGATGTCCCAGCCGAGCGTTCAAATGATGGGATTGCCGGAGAAAGTCCTGGCAAACGGGACATTCCCTGCGAAGTGGGGGATCGCAGGGATAATGGCATCTCTGATTAATGTGGCATGTTTCAGGTGATACACCTTTCGCAGGACAAGTGCTTGCAGATTACATAATTGAACTAAAAAAAAAAAGAACAAACAAATTCAGCTGTGATGAGAGATTTGAGTTCAATTGAATGTCTTCTTTCCCCCTTTAGTTAATATATGAAACTTTATGCCAGACATACCAGATAACTTCTTTTATTCCAAATTTAACCCTTAAATTCCACCCTATACAAATATAGGCTTAATATAGGCTTTATATCTTAAGCCCTTATGCATGAGAAGTGAAGAACAGAAAAAAGAGGTGACAAAGTGCGATGCGAGGACAACTATCCCCTCTATTAAATCTCTTTACTTAAATATCAACACAAAATGAATATTAAATGCATGAAATTTTGCATACTTGAACTCATTATTGCATTAAAACATATTCTTGCCACTTTATTGGTATGTACAGATTAAAATGCAGCTTTCTACCACTGCACACAAGATAGAATCAGTAATATGCACCATAAGACTTGATTGGTATCGGCAGGATAGCACACGCATGCTAATTTTCCAATGTTGTATATGTTCTTTTTTTTTCTTAACTGTTCTAAGATATACCAGAAATCATGTACCCTTTGAAACAAGCTGACACAGTTTGGCAGTGAAGGATTTTTCCTGATAGTCTTGTGGAACTCTGGCTCAACGGAGTCTGGGTACCAGTAATTTGAACAAGTGACAGGTTCATTCCTTCTTGGGTTTCCTCTCCCCTTTGGCATGAGATGGGGCTGGGCCTTGAGTGGGGGCATCCACGTTCCTCCACTTACCAAAGAGCAGGGGCCTACAGGTCTCCTCAATGGGTGTGAATGGGTCTGTGATACCAAAGACCAGGGAAGCAATCTTCATGGAGACAAGAAGGGTTGTCAGCATCAACATCAGCTCAGGGGAGGGGATGGTGATGTATCCCAGATTCTCCAAGGAAAGGAGGATGCTGCACAGAATGGTAGCCTTGGTGGTGCTAGGGGAGGGGGAAGTCAGTTTAGATAGTGCATCAGGTCTTCAATGTAAGCAGTTCAAGTTTTAAAAAGAAGTTGTGTTGAACAAAGTAGGTTGGAAATTTTTATACAGCATTTCCTTTTTTCTTTTTTTTTTTTCAAATAAAGAAAATGGCATGACCTTCACATCTGGTTCAGAAAAGATTAACTGAGAAGTGAGAAAGTGGAAATCCTGGGTTTCCCTAGACACAATGATGATCAAACAAAACATGTTTAATCCTTGTCCTTTTTCACGTGATACAAGAGCAGAAAGCAAAATTGGTAGCAGATACAAGTTTGTAAGTTGTCTACAAGAGAAATGTTTCCAAAGTTGAGGCTATTTCTTGAGATAGATAATTCCCCCCCCCCCCCCTGAACTTTGAGGACTGGACATGGGATTTTTGTTAACAGGTCACCTGATTAACAGAGTTTTGTGCTTCCTGCCATGAACAAACACAGGCCAGAGTAAGGATAACTAAATAGTACATCAAACTAAATCAATGCTAGCATATCACTTAGTTACACACATATCTAGACAGTAATTCCTTTCATTAAAGAATCATTATGGTCTTAATCACCCAGGGTTGTCCCTTCAGTGTAGTCATTTCCATCACAGAGGGGTCCTGTCAACATTACTACCAAAGCTTTGCCAGATACCCATTTGTAATCCAGGTCAAAGTCACATTGAGGGTGTAACATCTTATCTAATAAAACATGCACTGTGCTGTGTTAGAAGGTAGGATCTTTTGTATCGACTGTGCCATAGTGCTTCTTCACTGCTTTTACATGTACAGACAAATGCAACATTACTTTTCTGCAGGCATTTATTGTGATATCAAAGATCATAATCAACAGAAAGAAAGAGAGAGAGAGAGAGAGGAAAAGCCAATGGCATTCTTCTAGATACAGTCTACTGCTACTGGAAAACCACTCCCTAATCTGTTATTGAATGTCTCCCAATAATCACACTGTATTATAGAGCTATTTGAAGGGGTTTCATTATATGCTTGATACATACAAGGAAGGGTTGAGGAGTTCATTCTGTGACAGGTTCCCAGCTCCACGCAGCACTCTTTCAAAAATACGCATGAATGCACTTCCAGACCCTGTTATGAAGAAAAACATAAATTTTAAAAGCAATCCAGAACATTATGAAGGCACAGTGTAGCCGCATTGTCTTCACCCACACAGAGAGAGAGAGAGAGAGAGAGAAAAAAAAACAAACCCAAAACACTTTGTCTTTTTGTGCAATCCATACTCATAAAATATTGGAATGTCCTTAAATCTTTGGTGTACATGTATATATATCTGTTCACTTGCCTATGTAAAGCAAGGTCTAATGCAATTGGTTTTTTTTTCTTGCAAACAAGTGAATTACTCAGATATTGATAAAAGTTCCAATGAACAACTGAATTCATGTTAATACTAAATTAAATCAAATTTTCCTGTGGAATAACTTCTTCAAGAAGTCTTTATTGGTGAAGTACATGTATGGGAGAGGGGGACTTGAAGAACTACAGGTAATAAGTCTTTGTGTGTGGTCTCTAAAAATATTAATTTATTTCAGCATACAACAGCACCTAAATTTCTGCATTCTGTCATATGCATTTACACTCCAGAGCTTAACAAGATGAAACACTCACTTTGACACTTTCAAAGGATGTAAAAAAAAATGACACATTAATTCAGTTCAAAGTAGTGACACATGAAATTCAATATTTACAGTAAATGCACTCATATTCTAGGGAATGTAAAAACAAAACTAAAGAATGCATCCAGGGTAGTTTTATTTCTTGACTTCACTTGAGAAATTTAATAAGTAAATGTCAATTCAATACAAACTGCCATCTTCATACTGTGTGTGTGAACTGAACAGGAAAGTCTGTCATAGAAGGCTGATAACTTCATCCCTTTAATAGGCCTTTCTTCCCTTTATTCATGTGCACATTAAGACAAATGACCATTCTTTTTTCTCAGTAGGTTTGCAACAGGCACTTTACTCAATTTCGAAGCGACAGAGTGCAGTAAGCTTGCGATACGTAACAATTCATGGAATTCATGCTCGCAGAGAGGATCGCTTGCTTAGACCAGTGAACATAATGGCCAATTAATTAACACTTGGAGAAATAGTCAATTGATGCATTGAATAAACAAACTTTTTTTTTGTTGTTCTTTTGCCAAATATCATTCTGTAAAGGGAAGGCAAACCCAAAGAGCAATGTGGATTGAGTAAAAGCATTAGCATTAGTAGAACACATCAGTGAAAATTTGAGAAAAATCGGACTATCGATGCAAAAGTTACGAATTTTTAACGTTTTGGTGTTGGAACAACTGGATGAGGAGACTACTAGAGGTTATGACGTATTAGAGGACAACAATATAAAGAAAATATAAAAGGAATTGCACAAAAATTCCTTTTTCTACCAAAATGAAAGAGCTCTTGAGTAACCACTTTCAGAAAGCAGGGGGAATAAGTGCTACCCCTCACATATGTCAGTATCAAGTTGAGGGAATGTATAATTTTCATGAAAAATGAATTTTTACTGATTTCCCTTTATATTTTCTTTATATTGTAGTCCACTCATACATCATAACCTCTAGTAGTCTCCTTTCCCAGCAGTTCCAACACCAAAACTTTAAAAATTCATAACTTTTGCATTGATTGCCAGATTTTCCTCAAACTTTCACCGATGTGTTCTACTAATATTACTGCTTTCACTCAATCCACATTGTTCTTGGGGTTTACGTTCCCTTTAATGAATACTTTGTTGCTGTCAGGTGGATGTACTGGGCAGCATCATCTGGAAGAATTACAGGAAGTTTCATTAAATCACAGAAGTTTGTCTTTATGAATTTAATAACTAAAAGATCTGCAGGTACAAATGACCCTCTTTTTTTTTTTTTGCTCATGCAAAAAGTGGAACTACACACTAGTATATGTCAACGCCAACTGAAAAGTACATCTTGAGACTGCTGTAAAAGTGGATATTTTCACATGTAGCATGCAAAAATATTTGCGTGCTTTTATTTTCGCGCTAGTGTCTGGTTGTGCGAAATGCGTGAAAATTTTCACTTTTACAGTAAGTGTCCGTGACAAGGGATTATGTGACCCCTGTCACTTTATTGTATTATTTACAATGGCCTTTACTTGTGGCTTCAAATTATAACATTTGAAAGTTTGTCCAACTCATATGAAAGCCAAGTTCAAGTTATGGAGGGAGGGTGAGTTAACAGACTGCCAGTGTTTCATAGTGATTAGAATTTGAAAGTGTACATGGACACATAAGGTATGCAGAAGAATTTATGCCAGAGACTTACACTGTACATACATGCATGTACTGTATGAGCTATCGTTTTCACATATAGATACAAGTTCGCCAATGAGGTAACAGATATTTTCGCAAGATGTTTTCCCAAATGCACACTGATGCTTTCATAAGTGCCCCATTATCCTAGTGCATGGCAACATTTTCACATGTTGTTAAATTTGTGGTCCAACAAAGATTCCCCAAATTTGCAAAAAATAACAGCTTGTCCAGTATCTTTTGTACTTTCAATTCAATTCAATTCAATTCAATTCAATGAAGGTTTATTGACAATAAAAAAAGAACATGCAGCTCATTAACTGAAATTGTTCATTTTACAATTAAAACAGAAATACAACATTGTACAAAATAGATACAGTGTATATATATTTGTGAAATTGGCTATTGATATGAATATGAATCTAACGGAAACACTGTACAAACAGATAAAACATTGATATTTCATAACCCGCCTCAAATCCCTGAATTTCGAACGAAGACCCTAGAATTCCCATGGAAATTATCAACAAACAGTACATGCATAAATATTTTCTTTTTCGCTGATTAAAACCTTTGACCTCTTAACCCTCAATAAAAATGCATGTATTAAAATTATCAATAATGGAGTACGAATACTGAAAAATATTGCACATGTAAAGAAACAAATGATTGTAAAAAATCATTGAGTAACTGAACTGAGCAGGGAGTAATTAAATTTCTGAATAAAATAATTGAGCTTAATTATCGATACGCATCATAAACACAATCATATGAATGTAAACAAACTCAAGGCGCCGTTATGGCACAACATGTGGTTCTCAAAAAAAAGTCTAAAGCACATTTCAAATATAAAGCAATATTTCAACACAATTAACAAAGCATTAAAAAAACCCAGTGTATTTATCACAAAGGTATTGAGTGCTTCCCACCCCCCACCCACCAAGTCCAAATCAATGAACATCCAAGTTATTAAAAAAAAAAACAAGATATCTAAAAATCCAAAAAGTTTCAACTTACACCGAACCTATCACAAATCCATGCATCAAAATATAAAAGAGAAAAAAAAATCAGCACCAAACATCAAACTTATAGCATCCAGCCTGACCCTTGATCCTTGACCTTTGACCCCATGACCTCAAAACTCTCAAGAGAATCATTGATGGGCAGATATATGCACTTGAAATTGACCTTGACCTTTTGGACATGATATGCATGAAATTTACTATCAAAAACACAAAGAGAATACTTTACAAAAAGTCAGGAATATTGCACATTGATGAGTAGAAGATCAGGTACCTGCATGGCAAAATGACACATGATAGAACCTTGTTATGGAAATTATTCAAAACCATTTAATATTGAGTTAAAATGCCTTCAAAATAAAAACAGAGCTTTGGGACTAACCTCTGACTGTGCCAATTATGACCATGATTAAGAACCCTTGAGGATAGACCTTGGCTGCTTGGAGTACACCGAGGCCCACTTTGCGGGCCCGTACAGCCTCTTTCATGGGCCCTATAACCAGTTTTCCTGGAAAGCTGGTTACAATCTTATAGAACACGTCTCCTGGTGAGTAGAAGATCAGGTACCTGCATGGCAAAATGACACATGATAGAACCTGCATAATCAAACCATGATGAAGATTAGTCCATGTTCAAAAGTATTATGCAGAGTGTAGAATAGTTTTTTATTTCTCAAGCTTCAAATTGTATATCAGTATCAGTTTATCAATCAGAAATGACCATCAACAATTATGTCACATCCCATTCCTTGTATTTTTAAAGCCTCTGTATAGCATACTAGGACTCCGTTTACTGTGCGAGGCTCGGCCGCGGCTCGGCCCAGCCCCGCTTCAGTGTAAACGCGCAAAAGGCCAAATGCGAGGCCAAAATTGGCCTCGCATTTGACCTCGCTCTAGAGGTGGTCTCGGCCGTGGCCGAGCGGCGGCCGAGCCCGGCCTTTTCTCAGTGTAAACGTAAACTGGGCCAAATGCGCGGCCAATCTCAGTCTAGCTTCCAAACCCTCTGCCTGTACTATTTAGCTGTTCAGGATATTAACCCCCTCAACATCGAAAACTAGTATAGTTTAAGGTGGTTTTGTCCTGCAAAGGATTTTTTCCTTCGGCAAAGGCCTTTGCCCGAATGGCGACTTTGTCGCCACGGAATTCATTTGGCAAAGGGTCTGAAAACCAGACAATACCAAATTGCATTTGTTTACAGGCAGAGCGCCACTACGACAACATATTGAAAGGTTTGAATCAAAAGCGCGGCTGAGCCCGGCAGTGTAAACGGACAAAATTGCGGGGCCTGGCCTCGGCTCGGCCGTGGCTCTGCCATGGCTCGGCCCAGCCCCGCACTGTAAACGGGGTCTTCATGGGCCACCCATAAATCCCCACACTACCAGGTGTTCAATACATTGTCAGTTAAAAAATGTGATTCAAGTAAAAAAATGAAATAGCTCGAAACAAAAAATTGACACCTTTCATATAATTGCAGTAACATTGTAGTTATTTTGCTGTCTCAGAGATATTATTGAAAGCTTATAGAGAGCTTACTGAAAATATCATATTTGATACATAACAGATCCAGTTCCCTACTACTCAAATAATGTGTTGACAACACAGCAAACATTCACATTGAAGGACAAGTTCACCTTCATTAACATAAGGATTGAGAGAATGTAGCAATATTAGTAGAACACATCATTGAAAGTTTGAGGAAAATCGGATAATCCGTTCAAAAGTTATGAATTTTTGAAGTTTTTGTGCAGTCACCGCTGGATGAGAAGACTACTGCAGTGTTGTCACATGCGTACAACAATATAAGGAAAATACAAAGAGAATTTCACAAAATTTCATCTTTTGAAAAAAGTACACATTCCCTTTACTCGTTACTGACATAATGTTATGGGTAATATTATTCCCATTGCCTTTAGAAAGAGGCAAGTCAAGTGCTCTTGTATTATGCGAAAAAAGTGAAAATATGTTGAATTTTCTTTACATTTTCTTTATACTGTTGTACTCACATGACATCACGAGCCTTAGCAGTCTCCTCATCCAGCGGTTCCAACACAAAAATCGAAAAAATTCATAACTTTTGCATCGACTGTCCAATTTTCCTCAAACTTTTCCTGATGTGTTCTACTAATACTTCTGCATTCTCTCAATCCTTATGTTTATGAAGGTGAACTTGTCCTTTAATAATTATGCTCCCTTTGACAACACCCTCTGACAGTTTGGAAAAAAAGACAGACTTTTCACAGCTTGCATTGCAGTATGAAAAAGGACAGTTCGCCTGATGCAACGTACCACACAATAGTTGCTATGCCAATCTTCATGTGGTAGGCAAATGGAGCGAGCAGAGACTGCCCAAGGAGTGCATTACTCAGTATGTAGCCAGCAAACGAGGACAGCATGCTGCACAACCAGCATGCTAGCGGGTTGTTTTCTGCCAGTGAGAGAAACCCTACATTGAAAAAAACAAAACCAGACAAAAAATAAAAACAAAAATGGTATGGCAGATGAATAATACTATTATATCAAAGTATCATCTTGTGAATCCAACCTCTACATTGTGTACATGCAATTGAACATACAAAACAGCTAGAGAGTAGAGGAAAATGATTATGTATGTTTGCCATAACTGCACAGATCTATGGAGTTTCAATGATGTCTGCATCTGAATACAGTTTCCATTCTTTGATATTTGTGCATGATGAAAACTTCACACATAATTCATCCTGTAAAAGGAGGGAAATTTAGTACATTCATGACAAAATTATAGCCACAAGTATTGAGCAACCTTTCACCAGAAATGCTATCTATGTACTAGGTGTTACTCAAAAAAAAAAAAAAAAATCCCACTTTTGATCCTTAAAGGGGGTATCTCACTGAGCGGCGAACGTTTGCGACCGTAGCGAATTTGAGATTTCGCCAGGGTTCATAAAGGGTTGCAAAAGGTTCGTTAACAGTTGCAAAAAAAGTTCGCAAACGGTTTTTATTGTCGCAAACAGTTTTTCTTGTCGCAAAGAAATTTTGAACATGTTCAAAATTTCTTTGCGAACCTTTGCGAATTTGTATTTTCGCTAACAGTTGTAAACATTCGCAAAACACTTGCAAAACACTCGTAAGAATTTGCAAACGGTCGTAATACAGTGTCGCTAACATTTTTAATTGATTCGCCACTGCTAGCGAACAAGTAACCATATGGTTCCTATATAAAAGCTCCTGAAACAGGCAAGGTTCCACTCTAAGAAAGTTCTTGAAGTTCTTGACATCTCCATCATGTAATTGCTGCAAAAGCTTTTTAAAATTTCATATTGACCAAAGTCTGTCCTCTGCAACAACCACTCTTTGACCCAAACAGTCTTTCTTTTCTTCTTCCTTTCTTGTTTTTCTTTATCTTCTTTCTCTTATGCTGCACGATAGTGTAGCAGCAGCCTGGCAAAGCAGCTCTTCAAGAATGGCAGCACGTTGAGCCTCTTCTTGGCAGAAATTTATTTCCATATACTGGAAATCCATCTTGAACAGTTGTCACAAGAGATCTGAATTCGTGGAAGGTTGTATGTTCGTTTTATGGCTCTGACTATAAATAATCGCCTGGTACTTTTCTAGGTCCCAGAACATTCGCAAATTGTCGCAAATGATTTGCAAACAGTTGCTGATATTTGCAAAAGATGTATAGTTTTTTATAAGATGTATAGTTTTTAAACTATTAAAGGGATGGTACAGTATTGGTGGAGATGAGAATTGGGCTTTTAACTTTTTGCGAGATACCAAAAAATGCTTATGATATACGTGTAGTACAGAATATAACATTTTAAGAGGAATTCAAAGTTTATTTGATGAAAATCGGGTTTGGAATGACTGAAACATCTAAAAACAAAGTAAGACAAAGCGATCGTAATAAAGTGTGGGTCCCACACTTTATTAGAATTGCTCTTTTTTGGATATCTCAGCCATTTCAAAACCAATTTTCATCATATAAACGTTGAACTCCTCATAGAATAATATGCTCTTTCATATTTCATAAGAGGTTTCTCATTATCTCACAAAAAAACGTTAGAAACCTGAAATTACCAGAACTGTACGATCCCTTTAAAGATCAAAAGTGGAAAAAATTTTTTGTTTGTTTTTTTTTTGGGGGGTTTTTTTGTAACACCTAGTATGTGTATTAGGGAGCATACAACAAAAGCTGATCATAATTGCGGGAAAATACATCACATGACCTAGTCGATTCACCATGATGAAGCAAACCTCATGCCTTTGATGAACTATGCTGTTATTCACATGTGCATACATCAGTTCCTTTTACAACATTTTCAAACCAAAATTAGATGCCAAGAATGATGCAAGAATTTTTATAAAAATAATGTCTGTGAGTACATGTACAGTATGTACACTCTGTACATGTATAATCTGATCTCGTATGTGGAAGTTACGGTGTGATGATAAGGGCCTGACCATACAACTTATGATATCTGCAGGAATATGAAGTACAATTGTAGGCTCAGAGATTAAGGGAAGCTTCAAATTATGTAACTTTTCTTCTTCATTGAGGTGCAGCGATCCCACTCTGTGCATATATGAGCAATGACATTTTGAAATTTATAAATCAATTGTTTGCAACATTGAGATATTTTCAACTGGAAGCAAATGTGACATCATAATCTAAAGACTTTGGAAAAGTGTTATTCCACATTGTGCGGGCAAAATGCTTGTGCATTTAAAAAGAAAAAAAAAGAAAAAAAAAAAAAACTTGTAGGAAGCACTGCCCTCTCAAGTAGCCCCCATCAGGAAACACAAGGTATAAGTACTTGCAGATAGGTATATAACTGAGTAACAAAATTAAAGATACTTTTCTTCCACATTATAGCCGAGTAATAGAATTAAAGATCCTTAAGTCTTGTGAATTTGTGAAATTATGCCTTACAAATATCAACTGCCACAACATCAAATTGATACATAATCATTGTGGGTACACACACCCCTATTTTGAAGGCCATCCTAGAGGACTGTTTGGTTGTTTGTTTGTTTTTCCCCTCCCTCTCTCTCTGTGTCTCAATCTCTGCAGAAAGCGTCGAGTTTGAGAGCAGTCTTGCAAGTTTCAAAGTTGTCAAAGAAGACCATAATATGACAACAATATGTGTATTTCTCCTCTGTAATTTCTTCATTTACAAAAGTCTGAGAGGCTCACAATCCACACTCACCATCTCCTGCATCTTTCCTGAGGGCAACAATCATCATGATGTAGTGAGCAATGTCAAAGACTGGGAACAGTGGGAGAGTGGCATATGTGTTTGCATACTCCACAAACAGGCCGTAGTCTGGGATGTAATTCATGATGTTCTCTGGGATGTGGTTATGAAATTGACATGAATGCTTGAGTTGACAGATCTCTGTGGACTTCAGGCTCTTGCAGTCACTACTGAGCTGCTAGAGTACATAACTTGATTTGATTTCAGGGCCACAATACATGAAATGTCTTGCATTAGATGGTGGCAGAGCAAAGGCAGGTATCTGTAAGAGATGCAAAAAGATAAAGGTTGACAATCACAATGCAATTTCAAAGAGTACAAGGAAGTAGGCATTCATGATGCTATGCAGCCAGTCATGTGGTATGCATGGACAAACAATACACCTACATAGTTAAAGTTGTGACCATGCAATACAAGATCCTAATGAAGTCCCACAGAGCTATGTAGGGACAACTGACCCTGAATTGCAATTGCAGGAGACAGACATTACCTAAAATGTGTGAGAAACTTTTTTTGGACAAGTTCTGTTTATGAACTGAAAACTACTTGTCTTTCCAACCTCTTGGTATTTGAACTTGGAGTGATTTTTGACTGACATTTTGGGGTATTTTTTTTTCTTTCTTTTAGATTTCCAATTGACTTGTACTTACAGACATTGTACTTTTTGTAGTTTGACTAGGTGATCATTACAGGATACTGTAAGATCATTTAAAGGACAAGTTCACCTTCATGAACATAAGGATTAAGAGAATGCAGCAATACTAGTAGAACACATCAGTGAAAGTTTGAGGAAAATTGGACAATCGATGCAAAAGTTATGAATTTTTAAAACTTCTGTGTTGGAACCGCTGGATGAGGAGACTACTAAGGTTCGTGATGTCATATGAGTACAACAGTATAAAGAATATGTAAAGAAAATTCAACATATTTTCACTTTTTTCGCATAATAAAAGAGCACTTGACTTGCCTCTTTCTAAAGGCAATAGGAATAATATTACCCATAACATATGTCAGTAACGAGTCAAGCGAATGTGTACTTTTTTCAAAAGATGAAATTTTGTGAAATTCTCTTTATATTTTCCTTATATTGTTGTACGCATGTGACATCTTACACTGCCGTAGTCTTCTCATCCAGCGGTGACTGCACAAAACTTCAAAAATTTATAACTTTTGAACGGATTGTCCGATTTTCCTCAATTTTCAATGATGTGTTCTACTAATATTGCTACATTCTCTCAATCTTTATGTTAAAGGGACTGTACAGTACTGGTTGAGGTGGGGATTCATGTTTTGAACATTCCTAAGTGAGACAATGAAAAGCCTCTGATGAAATATGAAAGAGCATGTAATTTTAAGAAGGATTCAATGTTTATTTGATGAAAATTGGTTTTCAAATGGCTGAGATATCCAAAAAAGTGTTAATAATAAAAGGCGGCATGCCACAACTTTATTAGGAACTCTTTGTTTCACCTTGTTTTTGGATATCTCAGCCACTTCAAAATTGATTTTCATCAAATAAACCTTTGATACCCCCTTAGAACTGCATGCTCTTTGACATCTCATAGAGTGGTTTCTGAATATCTTGCAAAAATGTTAAAAGCTAAATCCTCACCTCGACCAGAACTGTACACACCCTTTAATGAAGGTGAACTTCTCCTTTAAGTTCAGCATGCTTCAAGGATGTTTACTGACCCTTAGACCTTTATCATCACCAGATTTTTAAATCCATTTGAATTCAAACATGAATTATCCTTTAGTTATGAGATACTATACTGTATATGTGATAAGAATATGTTTTGTTTCTCGGTGCTTTAAGTACCGGTAGAAGTTCAAACCCTGCATGACACCCATTTCAAAGAGCAATATAAATATGTTACTTTGTATTTGGATTATAGTATCATTACAAAGTGACAGCAAGTCCTGCAATCTATGGTCAGCAGTAAAACTTGAGACAAATAGAGAGAATGCTTATGGCACTATCCAACCTTTTGTGGTTGGAAAATGGAAAATGGTCTAGCTTTGTTTATACTACGGCTGCTCTCATCATGAAATATTTCAATGTTGCAGTCACAAAAGTTTTAAACATCTAAGGTTTTGCCATTACAATATGCAGTAAACTTAACATTCTGGTGGTGAACTGTGCAACGCTAGCCTGATGGCTGGATGCATGTTCTGTGCTTAACCACACAGGAGAATCATAATACAATTTGAAGAATGTTTGAAGAATAAAGTCACAGATACCATGCTTCTTCCTGCAGACAGAAACTTATTGAAAAAAAAAGAGATAATAATGCCAACATCATGTGTAATTAATGAAAATCACACTCTGTTGTGTAGTTTCACTGGTGATGTTTTGATCACCACATTTAGTACAGCAACTTCCACCAAGATGTCAAAGTTTTAAAACAAAGTGTAGTATAATGTAGCATAAATGGCCATTGAGCAGAAGGCCTATAATTAATGATTTTTTATATGGATGAAGGAAAAAACAAAAAACAAACAAACAAACATACAAACAATCAAACAAAACCTAACAAACAGCAAAAGCATACAAAAGTGTTGTATCATGTTAGTATTTTTGTTCATTTTCCCCACCTCATTCTACTAAATTTAGCTAGACAGATCTATAATACTTTGGCTTCACAAAACATACAAACAAATAAAACACCTCTCCAGGGCCCCATTTCATAAATGATGTGAGGATAGCAACTCTTGCTGGAAAGAAAACTTTCCATGGCAACAGCCAAACAGGAATTTGGATTCTTGTCATTACCATGACAACTGCCAATTTTTTGTTGTTTTTTTAAATGAAATGAGGCCAATGAGAGCACCTGATGGCACTTCTAAGGAGATATTTTCATCAAGAAACAGAATTGAAAAATGGGAGTGGGAGTAACTAGTAGGCCTAAGCCCTAGAGTTGGTTAGATTATCAATTGGAATTAACATGACTAATTTCATGCACTTTACAACATATTTCAATGCTTAGCTATACGAAGCTCCAGTGCAAGTTACAAGTACTGTAGATCATTCATCACTCAACTCAAGCTCCAATCTTGCCAAACACTGAGAGTCTCATATAGATCTAGAATTATCTAAAAAAAATTAGATCTACACAGTTCCAGCGAGAAGCAACACTTTTCTGCAGCAGTTGAATATTGTGAAATAGACTATACTGTACATAGATATAGTGTAGTCATACTACAAGTACAGTAGCACAATTGCCAATATCTATATCTACAATTGTAGGGCTGAGGGGGGCCTCTCTAGTCTACTACTACTAGAACCAGTTCTACTATGTGACCATGAACACGAAGTGTCCCACAGTACAACTGTGTAATGGAGCACCTCGGGGTTAGTTTCTTAAACCTACTTCATCTACCCTGTACATGTAGTCTAGTACTATAGATGGTCTAGGTCTAGTAGTACATCGTACTAGAGCAAACAATCCTGTTTGCGGCAGGGTGCCTTTTCTGGAAAGGGCACTTTCATTCATCAATAAAACAGCTAATGAACATCACTTGTGCTTAGTCCCACTTTAGAACACAAGCAGGAGTATACTTGCAAGTGCTATGGGAAGTGACACCTGAATGGGCCTTTTCATCAATGACTGAAATGGCCCCGGCCGGAAACATGCAAAAGCATAGGTTTCTTTCTACATGTAGATTGGTCTAGACTAATCAGTGGTCAAATTTTGCACACTTATGCCTATGCTTGAATTACGGGTGGCTAGCTCTACTCAAGTTTAGACCCATCTATATTATATCAAGTAGCGTAGATTTTAGACCCCTATGCCCTACATGTTGTAGATCAGTAATTTGAACAGCATTCACACATCAGTCTTCAGCTTTGGATGCAACCTTTGCATGGCACTTTGCGCATTGGCGATATAAATACGAATATGAATACCAAGTCGCAGTGATTTTAGCCTTTGAACAAAGCCCTTTCACTGCCTGCTGTGTAGTGGTGAGCGAAAGGTTTGAGTAAAACCAGGAAAGAGTGATCGGGTGCTACGCGATGTCGCACAGGGAGAGTGCCTGGTCAAAAGGCTACACTGCTAGTGCTACCAACTCGCGTAAATACTCAATCTTGAGTGATACACGCCATTAAAACCATTTAACAACACGCAAGCGCAGAGGTTTCAAATCTGTCCTAAAACTACTTTTGTCCTTCTCAAAGATCCCTCCTGACTGAATCATTTAAAGTCCTTGATTAGGAAAAAAATTGACTATTAAGCGGAACCAATCCCCCCCCCCCCCCATCCTGTTGTCCATGATTGCACTTCATGGGTAAGTAAATTTATTCAAATTGACACATTTTAGTATTTAAGGTAAAATTTAGCCACGATACTACACTTACTAGGCATTCCCAGGTCCAAAATCCTAGAACGCCAGTCTGAACGTGAAGCGTTCGGGCTGGTCGCAGTTAGCAAGAGGTCAAATCATGACGAGCAAAAACTTTTCGAGAAGCTTTAGACATCTAAACTGTTAGAGTGTAGCCGTAGAACTGAAGAGGTAGAGTCACTGCAGTAACTTAAATACTACTATTACTAGGGCCTAGATTTAACTTTTTACATACTGCTGGTCTTTGCAGCTTTGTTGTTTTGCTGCCCTGTTTACCACGTTTAAATTTTACTGTGAATATGAAGAGCTAACTAGAACCCCCTAGTACAGTTCGGGAAACCCACTCACAAGGGGGGCCCCTCCTTATAAGTAACCCGTCCCCCTTATAAGTAACCCCGTCCCCCTTATAAGTAACCCCCGGGGCACCCCTTATAAGTAGTCTCCACGCTTTTTTGCAATGCAACGCGAAAATGAAAGGACTGCGGAAATTCGCTTGATTATGTCCATAAAGCTTCACAAGTTTCCTAGTTACTCACGAAATTTGAGCAAAATCGGTTTGAGGCATCATATCTAAAATCATGGATTTAAATGCGATGTCAAACGACCCATGGGAATGCTGAAATGCGAGCGATTACTGGCGTGAGTGTCGCCAGGCGCGGCGGCGCGGCAATGTTTGAGTGCAGACGTGGCGACTGACCTCCGTACTCAGTCGCCACGTCTGCACTCAAGCATTGCCGCGCCGCCGCGCCTGGCGACACTCACGCCAGTAATCGCTCGCATTTCAGCATTCCCATGGGTCGTTTGACATCGCATTTAAATCCATGATTTTAGATATGATGCCTCAAACCGATTTTGCTCAAATTTCGTGAGTAACTAGGAAACTTGTGAAGCTTTATGGACATAATCAAGCGAATTGCCGCAGTCCTTTCATTTTCGCGTTGCATTGCAAAAAAGCGTGGAGACTCCTTATAAGGGGTGCCCCGGGGGTTACTTATAAGGGGGACGGGGTTACTTATAAGGGGGACGGGTTACTTATAAGGAGGGGCCCCCCTTGTGAGTGGGTTTCCCGAACTGAGTAACAGGCTGTAGATTCTATCTTTCAAACATGATCACTTGATGATATAGAACTCTACATACAAGGCTATAGGCATCAATGAGCTTCAGTGTGTCTAACCGTTAGACATATAGATCACTAGTTAGATTACTCGGTATCTATAAGTCAATAAGTGAATATTAAAGAGCTAGGCATGAAATAGATTTCTAGGCGATAGGCCTACAGTACAAATGCCACATGATATTGCATACACGGGACTACACATAGCTGTCATACCAGTAGCATCATCACGAAGTTATTTTATCAAAGTACACGAGTAATTTAGCTTGTCAAAACATCGTTCTCAAGTTTGATGTAACTCTAACTCTTCTCTTGAGCTCGTGTTCACCTACCTGGCTATGCCTATAATGGTTCCTGAATCCTAGCTATGATGTGGCGAACCCTGGGCTGGCCTCTGGGCGAACCTTAGTACCTCGCATCGGTTTGCGCTTCAGGTCAACGAACTTTCCTCAAGCACCTCGATTGTGTTGTGCGGATACAGTGTATTTTGTACTGAGGAGTATATGATGCGGAAGGGTGAATATTTCATCATAGTCATTGTTGTTTTGTGTGATATAGGCTTATCTACATGGATTATTTAACCTATTGGCGATATAATCTTGCCCGCTCACCTCTAAAATTTGTGGTAAACTCGATTTCATAGCCGAGTCAAACATGAGTAAAACAAGCAATCTTACTAATAGCTGCTAAGTTCAGCAAAAACACAACCGGAATTTCAGTTATGTCAGGAATGTCAAGTATGTTTATCATGAAGATCTCAAAGCGTCTATCAATCGATAAACCATCGAAACACATGGGTGATGAGATGGCATCAAACGATAAAGCAAAATTCAAAAATTGTTTGCGTTGTCAAAATGTTGGTGCTTATTAATGTTCATGATTAACTTCCCTGGGAGCCGACACCAGCACGTTTGTATCGGGATATATACAGCGCCCCGGGGGGGGGGGGGGGGGGGGTTAGGAGCCGGGGTGCCGGGTGCTGCAGCACTCTTGTCATGCTTGTGAAAAATAAATGTTAGGGCAGTGGAATCAAGCACCACAGAAATCATGATTTCTGATGGGGGGGGGGGGGGATCCCGTCTTCTGTATATCATGTTTTCATCATGCATGATTCAATACTGTAGTCAGCTTACATGTAGATATCAGATAACTAGATATCTGTCATTTTAGCGAAATTCTTGATGAACTGGATGAAACCTCAAAAAATCCTGATGATTTGGATATAATTTTCAAGAAATGTGATCAGAAAGTGAGTTAATCACGCTAAAATCAAATCATTACCGGCGTTTATCCGTATACCGAGTTGCGGGGGGGGGGGGGGGCGGAGATAATGGGGAGTGAATGTTTGCCTCCATCCCTCACGTTTTTTGGTGCATAAAATATGAGATGGGAGGGGAGTGGCAGCAAAAAAAAAGAAGACTTTTTTGTTTTGTTTTGTTTTTGCTTGTCAGCCGATTTTCATCGGAAAGTCGCACGTCAAAAATTTAAGACATTTCTTTATGTTTGTTTTCGTTTTTCTTATGTTTGTTTTTCTTTTTGCTTGACAGACCATCTTGACACCCCTTCACTTTAAAAAAACGTAGCACCACCTTGCATGATACGCACACGCCCGCGAAGTGTAGGCTTATTTTAATAAATAAATGAATAAATAAATAAATAAATAAATTAATTAATAAATAAATAAATAAATAAATAAATAAATAAATAAATGAAAAAATGGAACGGAAGTGAAATGGTTGGCATGGATATCTGTTTCTGTGTATGTAATAATGAAGTAGATAAATCTATAGGATTTCTCATTTTTTTTGTGTTTAAAGTCAGTCAAAACAGTCATTTCTAGGGGCGCCGATCAGTTTTAATGATGGGGGTGGGGGCAAAACCTGGAAAATATGTGCGAAGAAGCGGAACGACGGGGGGGGGGGGTATTGGAGGGAGTTAACCCTCCAACATGATGGAGATTTTGCACTTTCAGACCTGTAATTTAGAGATCTAGTGCACACCCATTTTGGTGAAATATTCGACATTTGCTTCTGTCAGAGTATGGAATATCACATTCAGGGAAATGTGCTGGGGAGAGGGTGGGAGGGGGGATAAGCCCCCTCCCACATGGGGGAGATTTTGCTTTTTCAGACCTGAAATTCCGAGATATGGTGCGCACTCTTCGTGAGGTAATTGATTTTTGTTTCAATAAAAAAAACAAAGAAAAAGAAAGATAGAGTAAGAAATTCGGAGAATGTGTGTGTGTATGGGGGGGGGGGGGGAATGGCTGTGGGGGACTACCCCCTTCAACAAAGGGAGTTTTTTTTTTTCAGATCTGAAATTGAGAGGTCTGGTAGACCCTACACACTTTTGGTGATATACGTTCGTTGTTGTTGTTTTTTATCAAACAGCAAGAAAAATACATAATAATATATAGGAAGGCGTGAAGGGGACGGTGTGGAATATCCCCTCCCATGCACACGAAGGACATTTTTTTTTTTTTTTTTTTTCATTTTCAGACTGGAAATGAGGGATCTGGATTCTGGTGCATCCCTTTGGTGAAACATTTGATTTTTGTTTACATACATACTAAAATAATTTATGAAGTGAAATATAAACACCGCACCAGAGCCAAAAAATTGGACTGAGGTTTCGGTCAAAGACCTTTGTCAAAGTGAGACTGAAAGTAAACAATCTCACATGAGGCATACCGCCATAGAGGTGAGGCATTTCCTCCCGCCTCCCTTAGGCCTATACCAGTTACTATAATCCAATGTATTTGTGTTATGAACCTAATTAGGATATAAAAACAAACACCGACCAAAGCTGCGATAAACCAATTAAACTTATGGGTATAAATCACGAATTAAAATAAATGTATGTTCAAAATTTGCTAAATTGTATAGGCATTTATACTTCAAAGATGCTTTACGACAACAATGTATGCACGCATGCTCAATCACCGCTCTGTTCCCAAGACGGGGCAAAAGCTGAACACTTTACAGACAAGCTGAACAGCTAAAATGAGCGACGGGGGGGGGGGGGGGGAAGTGGCAGCAAAATGTGAAGACTTTTTGTTCTTGTTTTTGTTTGTTTGATTTTTTTCCCTTGTCAGCCGACTTTCAGGTGACTTTCAGGCATCTTATTTAGACAGTTTTCTATCAAAAAAAGTAAGAACATTTCCACATCTCGGGAGTTACGAGGAGGAGCAAAATGATAATGTTTGTCCCCAATACTTTTATGGGGGAAACCATCCCCCATCGACGCCTCTGCATATGAGGGAGCTTTTGTAGGTGAAAGATCTGCTGCACACTCTTTGATAAAATATTAGGAAATTCGTCAATCTCAAAAGTGTACAAAGTCTATCGAAAGGGACCCAGTAGTGGAGCTTTTGCATGTTTATGATTGCAATTCAACGATCTGGTGCATAGTTCTGGTGGTGTTTCGACAATTTTCCATAAAGAAAGTTCGAGATTTGTCCTCATCTCGGGAATTGCTACGGGGAAAAATGATTTGTCTGCCCCTAACATTTCCGTAGGGGTGGGGCAATTGCCCCTTTGCCCCCCCCCCCCCCACCTAGATAGAATCGACGCTCCTGATCATCCCTGTGTATGCCCATAGATGTATCCTGACTGAGTCATCAGAGGCATCATCGTTTCAGGAATGATTCAGGAAACGAAGGGGAGTTCAATTATGGCGGTACAGTTTTTTGTGTTTGTTTGTTTGTTTGTGTTCGTACATAATTTGCAGATGGTCCTGAGTTGCTAGCGTCATAGCCAAAATTGATACAATCACATTTCTGCTTCCTCCATTTTTTTTTTCAAATTTCAGGGGGGGGGGGGGTGATTGTACAGGTCAAGGGCGCCGGAAGCGGGGGGGGGGGGGGGACAGGGGTGGCACTTGCCCCCCCCCCCCCCAATTTTTTTTTTTTATTTTTTTTTTGGGGGGGGGGGGGCAAAACGAGTCCCCCCCCCCAAAGTGTCCCCTGTAACAAATAATTAATCAATTATTTAAAGACCAAAACGAACAATAAAGGCACTTTTCTTGTCTAAAAGTTGTCAATTTCATAACTGAAAATGCAAAATTTTCGAAAATCATAATTCATTATTAACATTCATTATATTTTTTATAGCGAAATTATGGAATTTGAAAATGTTCCGTGTATTTCTGAGAGAAAAAAAAATATTCAGGCGCAATGATATGAAAACATTATTCAGTTAAGCAATGGCGTCAAAGCTTTACAAATCTTTGCTTAGTTTATCAAACAGAATCATGATCTGTCGATCGGGATTGTAAAAAAAAAGAAAAAAAGAATTAAACCCCTTTCAAATTGCTTGGCCAAAATCATGAAAATGGGAATGATTGAAAAGTTACTACTTTCCTTAATTCAATCATAAGAATTAGGGATAATATTATTCATAGATTAAAGAAAAACAGGGGAGACGATCACTTTAGTCAATTTGCTCATTGGGTTGCGACTAATTTACCTTTTCATGAAAGCCTGTCAAAAAAAAAAAATACGGTGGTCTATCATGTTCTATTCTGATATCTCAGCGAAAACATTTTGGCTTGTTTAAATGCTATAGTACTCTGCTTCTAAAGGTCAATCCAAATCACGCGGCGGCGTTGCACTCTCAAAGGAGGAGAAGAAATCACACACAAACACACACACACGCACACATGCACACACGCACAGCAAACTTGTTTTTATCTTTACATCATCTTCTTGATGGCTCTTCGCATGACATAATGTGAACCATTCACATCTGTTAACGTAGTAGAAGAAACCATTAGAGACAGACTGAGAGTCTACAACTTGACAAAGACGACTTACTCCGAAGTGCCACCATGTGGAATGATTTGCCGACCTCTGGGTAGATATAATGTCTTCTGTCCAATTACATTTCTTGCTTTTAGAATTGATTCATCCGTAAGATTGCCAGTAGGATTTCTACAAATATGAAATCAGCTTTATGATAGATATTTTGCTGGCGGCAAACAACGTAGATTTTTTCCCTCTCTGTCTTCTACCAGTTCAAAGAGCACCGCAAGATTCGTTCTCATAAAATAGTATCCTTAAAGAGTAATTGAAAGGTTGTTGGAAAAGGATATCACAATGGAGGAACCTACCTGACAGCCAATTCCGTTTTTCTTTCTTTTAAATCAACAAGAACAACAACAGAATTCCCCCGATACTTAGGGAGAGACAGATAGCCGGGTGAGTGAATGAAAGATGAGTAATAAGAAAGGGAGATAAAAAGAACAGTAAGAGAGCGGAAAAAGAGTAAGAGTCAAAGTCTAATTTGTATTTCATCTTTCACCGAAAAAAGCTAGTGCTCTTAAAGAGCAAATACAAAAATGCGTCTGCGAATAGGGCCTACACTTGTACATGAATACATGCAGATACATATTGTAATCAATTTTGATATTTTTATCAAAACTTTCCTCGCAGTCATTTTTAGACTGATTTCAGGCACGTTGGTTCCCTTAATTACCAAGGTATACAATACTACTGATCATGTGAACGTCCTTTTTTTCAAATAGGAAAAGAAAAAAAAAAGTTTTAAACCAGCCAAAGGCAAGAGATAGAAACTACATCTCATGCATTATTAGTCTTCTTTGCAAAGCTAGACAATAGATCCGGCTATATCCTGCTTTCTTTACAAAGGTAGAGTCATGCCACATGATGTTTTCCTTCTGAAATCGTTGACGTGAACGCTCATTTTTTTCTTTTTTTCTTATTGAGACATCCCTCTTAAGCTGCGTGACATTCAGAATTGATTTTGTGGTCCCTTGGTTTAACAAATAAAAACAGAGCCGCGTATGGTGTTCCGTCTATCAAATGAAGATTTGACATTACCTGGGAAATCTATTTAACTCCTTCATTCAAGACCGTAGAAAAGCACTTGAACAACATAAAACATCCAAATACAGCACTGTCTGTTCAGGTAGCCCATGCAGTTAGAGACATCAGCACACTTGATTAAACCATCATAATGCTGCATTATAGACCTTTATTTGAATGCACGTGGGGATATGTGCATAACTTAAATACCGAAAAAGTAACAATGGAAATACCAAAAGAAGAAATGAACTTGATGTATAAGACAACACAGTGAAAAACAAAAACAAAAACAAATTTGATTACTCTTGTGTATAGTAACTTTCAGTTGTTTTTCCAAGTAAGTTTTTCTTGTCAGAGTAATCATTCCGCAAATTTGATTACTCTTGTTATACTTTACTGAGAAAGTAACTTTCTGTTGTTGTTTTTTTCCAGTAAGTTTTCCTTGTCAGAATAATCACGCAGCTTTTCTCCGAGGCAACATGAAACCGCATTAACATTTTCATAGCGACAACAACTCCGGTTGCATAATCTAATATGGTAACTTTACAGTTAATGGTCATTCTGCATCCAATGATAACTGCACTAGCACCAGTGACTAGCTACACCTTTCCGTAGCCAATCAATCACAAGAAATTATATATATATATATATATATATATATATATATATATATATATATATATATATATATTTATATATATATTTTTTTTAATGCAGAGTAACCATTTGATTTTGATTTGATTGATTTTGATTTATTCACAAAATGCATATATACATACATTATTCGCAAATATGCACATATACTTTGTACACGAAATATGTTATTATACATTTTGTGTGGATCGTCATTTAACTATGAAAAGCTTGACTGGGACGTCCAGTATGGATAAGGTACACATATTATGTACATAAACATCATTCAAAAATGTATTATGCACTTTCAATTTATTCATAGATAGGGAAATGAGAGAAGGAGAGAGAGAAAGAAAGAAAAAAAAACGATAGAGAGGAAGAAATAAGAAGAGGGGTACTCTACGTCATGGTGGTTAAAGGTATACAAGATTGACAATTCTGGTAACATAGAAAGACTCGCTGCTATAATGAACGTGATGTACGTATGACAAAATAAACCTGTGAACCTGGGGCGAGAGAGCAGAGTTACCATAGTTTTATGCAACAGGGTCTACGAGTGGAACACTTTTTTTTTTCCAACAAGCAATCATTTGGACAAGTAGTTCATCACATTGTTACGCTTATATGCATATATACATTTTGTTGTTGTTGTTGGGTAGCTTCCCCGTTCACCTGTGATCAGTAGATCCCTATTGCCAGCAATCTTGCGTTGTCACCGAAGGTGTTCTTGACACATAGATAGTTAAAGTCTTGAGGCCTCACTCCAGCACGTCTCCTTAGCATCTGCGCAAAACATTCACTTTCTAGATCTTACCTTCCATATCACAATGCAATCTTCATACTTATTAAGTCTTATGCGCATGCGTGCTTGCGATACCAAACGCCAATGATAGTTACCGAACTGATTTCATTGTTATAATGTATTATATCGATTAAAGTGATTCCTCAGCAGTGTACACGACTCCAACAAATGGTCGTCCAAGAAAGAAAGTTGGAGATGATTGCAAGTTTTCCCCCAGTTTGATAAAAAGGCGCATGGACAGATGAGGGAACTTCTGGGATTAAACAGGGTTCTCATTCACTGACAAAGTTCAGCTTTTGCTCCATATCCCACTCGATTCCAGCAACAAGGTCGCCTACCACCACTGTCATAATAATTATCTTATAGACGCTGCAATAATTCGGAAAGTCATTGTTGCTGCTGCTTTCTAGTTTTGTGGCAGCATGGATAGGAATGATACCGCACCCTCGGGGAACATCTATTTCGAATCGACTCTTCTCGCAATCTGCGCGACAGCGATGCTGTGCAATCTTCTCACTCTCTTCGCCATCCTTGGAATCCCCGCCTTGCGACGAGAGCAGAACATCTTTACCTTCAATCTGGCGCTCTCGGATCTGGTCCAAGCCGTGTCACTGATAGGTCAAGTTGCAAACGTGCAGAGCGGAACGGTGAGTTCCAGAAGCTGTCTGGCAGGCGGGAAGGATTATATTGCAACAAATGTCCATAAGTTATATTGAAACGTGTACCCTTAACCTCTCCGTTAAGACGCATTTACAGCTAAAGAGGCATTTTATATGATGAGAGAATTTGCTTTACCGAGGTTATTGATACAGATTTACGTCCCAAGGGGACAAATATTATCAAGCTATAGATATTTATAGATATATATATTACTGTAATGCATTTTGATAACACAGTAGTACTCTTTGTTTCTATTAATCCTGCTATTTTAAACCAAGATGGACAAATAATAAGATCACTATACTTGATTCACTTAAACTACTATCAGCACCTCTAGCTTTCTTTTGCGCTACAGTTCTCGACTGCATGGGGGGGGGGGGGGGACCCAAAACGAACATGCTGCATACTGGGCAAATTGATTAGGGTAGAGAGGCTGAGAGTACTCATTTTAACACATTGAGATCCAAGTTTTCACAGGCACCACAGACGCTACATGATGTATGATGGCAAAGTCTTTTGGTTCAGATGAGCTGAAACAAAAAGAAAAAAAAAAAGGGGGGGGGGGGAACTATAGCAGAGTTACTGCCCTAACAGGGAGGCTTATGTTAAGCGAGGCCCTAGTTTCAAATCAATCAGATTCACATACACATGAATATACACACAGTCACTCACGCACATGTAACACAGTGCTTGGCAAAGTAACTCAAGGAGGAATAATATCATGTACAGATGAGAGGCATGGCAAGTAAGACTCTTCTTGAAAATATTAAGTGATAGGAGAGCCTTTACTCCTTTGTGGCTTTACTTCCATTTATCATCAAGGACCCCAAAAGAAAAAAAAAATAGTAGAATAGAAGTAGGTATGGTATAAAAATTTTAAAAAAAAGTTCTAGTCGAATGTGTGTGAATGGACCGATTTAAAGTAAAAAGGTTTTTGTAAAAATGTGGGAAGAAAGTTATTCAAACCCGAAAAAAAAAATCAATTTTGAAAGCATGTCCAAAATATTCAAAAGTTTTAAAAGTAAACAGTGGTACAGTATAAGTACACCATTATTGACTATAACACGTGATGCAATATCTAATTTCTCGTTACGTATTATGGTCCAAGAAATCACACAAAAATTGCTGTAGAGTGAAGAGTATATCATACCACATGATCTTTACATTTCTAGACAATGATCGTAACTGAGACCGGGCCTACAATATTATTTAAACCAATAGAAAGATATTAGAATACAATTACACATGCATACGAAAAATATACATATACCTGGATATGAAACCACAAAATGAACAAAGCAATGATGAATGATAATGGTTATCAAAATGCTGGACATTAGAAGGCGTGCAGTATATAGGAAAGTTAATACGAGATTTGCATTAGCTATGAAATTATCCTTTGTATCATCACTACTTTGGATCGTTAGCCTGTGAACTAACCTCTCCTGCTCTCGCAACTATTATCAACGGGATGTCCAGATATTTAGTGCAAAACTAGTGATGCTGAGCAATAAAAGTCGTATTGGCAATTCAAATTCTCCCAAACTTAACATCGACGATGACTTTATACGAATACATTTACTCATACTAATAGCAATGCTTGATAATGTTATACAGCAAGAGATAAACTTATATACATGTACATCAAATCACATTAAATACTCGAGTGGATGTACTAATGTGGTTATATATTGTACCTCCGAATACAATATTTCTTCAGGCTAGTAGAAAATTCAATAAAATTCTGGCTAAAATTCATCAATTCATTCAACATACTAATGTAATGCGTTTCACATTCCCTAACAGGTCACGCCTATCATAGGAGATTTACAGGCCCCTGCAATCATCATGTCCATTTTCAGCACTCTCGCTATCGCCTTCCAGCGGTTCGTTGTCATCCGTCTCGATCCATTCGGTAATCGTAAAATTATCACTGCTACAAGGTCCATAGCGGCGTGTGTGATTGTCTGGTTCATTGTCCTCTTCGGCTACATCGCGATACCGGAACTGATAGAAACCAATGCCGACTTGGTGTCTTTCGAAATAGTTCCGGTAGCTTCGGTTACGTTCGTATTTTTGCTTTTTACAACATTATGCTACGTGGTGATTTACCAACAGGTGGAGAAAGTGTCTCTGCAAGTTGAACTGCCCTCCGACGTGAAGGCAAGGCGTGCTGATCAGAACCGTAAAATCCTCCTCACGTTTGGTCTCGTGGTCGGGACGACATTCGTCGCATGGGCAATGTTCCCTTGCGTTCTTCTGATGGTGTTCGTTGCGCCACATCTTGCTTCGAAGTATTTTCGACCGCTGGTTGATGCCAGTCTCATCTTGCTCGCCCTGAACCTGGTTGTGAACCCGACAATCTACTGGTTTCGCCTCGTCGAGTTTCGACAGCAGTTACTGAGGTGTTTCAGAAAAAGAGGAGAACGAGGTGGATCAGTGTTGCATAAGACATCAAGGGATCATACCCGAAAGAACCAGGCTGCCTCTGTTACCGAGACAACAGCTGTAGGTAGAAGTTTGGATATCGCCAACAACATATGACTTCATCTTACACTGAGCACAAATCATCATGTAATTGTGCTTAGACAAGGTAGCAAGATTTACAGCGAAGTCAACGCATCATTGCGCCTGATTGCGATTTATATCGCCTTCAATTAATTATAGTAACAGAAAATTTGTTGCAGTTCTGCATTAAAAGAATACCAAGATCTTAGAAACTTGGGCATACTTATGCATGCCAAAATATATAATTGTGAACATTATGAACGCACTATAGGTACAGCTGAGCGTAAAGGACACACGTCATGTAAACTTATTCGGCCAAGATTTTTTTTTTTCCGAAAAGTGTGTGGCTATAAATCGTAGTCGACATTTAAAATCTACGAATGTTTCTATCACCAAATTTTGTCTAGCAGCATGATATAAATCAGCGGGTAAGATTATTCATTTATTTATTTATTCATTTTTTTTTTTTTTCAAACGAAGAGTCCCTTTATTGGCGTATACCCGCTTACGCTTGAACGGAATGACGTGTTTCAGAAGAATGAACCTTCGGAATAACGAATATTACCAAAGAAATACACTCGTATGTTATAGAGCAGTTCTTAAACACCAGCGCTGCAACTACAGTCATTGTCTCTGACCAATTCTATAAATTAATATCTCATCGTATCCACTACTCGATCTCCATAGCAGAGAACTGCCCTGTATCCAGGCGCGATTTGGTTAAAGTGGTAGTCTGCTGTATTTTCACTGTCACGTTTCCTGTCATCAGTAGATAGAGAGAAGTTTCTCCGCGGAAAGGAAGTTCAGCTATCACTTTCGTTTGTTCCTTACAGAGATACAATCATCCTGAACACATTAATTTCATTTGACGAGTTGCACGTTCACCAATTTTTCTCAACTGCAGAACTGGAAGAACGGGATTGCCTTTTTGAAAAAAAAAAAAACAACAACAACAAACAAACAACAATATCCTTTTCTCCTTTCTTGTCACCTATCTTAAGAATGGATGCTTGTTTAAGTCTGTGGAAAGAAAACACACAAGACTTTGCAGTGCACCCTTGTCAAAACTGGCCAGTAAACTTAATGTAATAAGCTGTTTTAATTATCGTTGTTGTCATGGAAAAAAAGGAATGATTAAAAACAAAATTCTTGTTTTATCTTATATAGCTTTTTTAGTTCTGACATTTTAAATAAGGTAATAAAAGTAATTCAATTTCTGGATTGATTGATGAACTATAATAGAGCGAAAAAATGATGTAGGAAAGCTGAATAGAAAATAAAACTGACATCGCTGTAATATATGACACAGTCGTTGACGTATGTGCATTTAACAAACCTTCTGTTTTAACAAGACTCTATATGAGCTGTTCTTATTTTACTGAGCAGTTAAAATAATGTGAGACACTTTTGTGTAGTGGATAGTTTTGCATTTATCACAATCTGTGCAACATAAATAGTAAAATTCTTCAGTTGTATTAATTGAATAGAGTAAAATCAGGTGTCATACATAATGTATTAATGTATACAGCAAACGAGAAAAGTTAATCATAACCATTAACGTATTTGATGGTAATTGTAATTTCCACAATTTATATACATATATATACAGAGACACACACACACACACAGACCAACATTATGTATGTAAATAAAATTATATGCCGGGAAACGTGCGGGGAGAGTATGGGGAGGGGAAACCCCTTTTGTTTCTATCAATAAAACTAGGAAAATATACATTGTGGGAAATGTGGGGAAGAGGATGAAATAATATGGAAAGGGAAGAGACCCTTCCCACTTGACGGAGATTTTGCATTTCACACCTGAAATTCAGAGATATGGTGCACAGTTTTGATGATTTATTTTTCTATCAAAATTATAACAAATATAAACTTGTGTCCAGTGAAACGTGAGGAGTTTTTTGCATTTTTAGACCTAAAATTCTGAGATCTGGAATACCTTTTGGTGAAACGTTCGATGTCTTTTTGTATAAAAAAGTGAGGAACATGGATATTCAGGAAGACGTGCAATTCTGAACAGTCGCGTACAAGGGAATGCATTGTTCAAGATTGCGTCATTATGCACACTGTATTGTTTTCTTTTACATTATGTGGACGGGACATTTGGAGAAAGCATGCAGTTTATTAATTATCGTTGCGTAAGATTTATATTTGATCATCAGTGATTCCAAATACAGGTTGGTATACCGTATCCTATGTAATTCATAGCACATCTTCGCCCCTCTGTATTCATAACCTCTTAACATAACAATATGGCAATTTCGAAGCCGGAGTAATTTGTTCCAGTTTCATCTTGCTGCTGCCGGTAACCATGCAGTGATAGTCATATGGTGGTAATGTCGCTGCTCGGAAGGCAGGTTTGAATCCTACTTGTTCTTTTTTTCCGACGTGTTTGTTAAAATGTAGCTGAGCAGCCCGGATGAGCAGTTGCGATTCAAATAAATACACTTGTCGCTTGTACAAAGGGTTACAATAATTATTCCAAAAAACAAAAACAAAACAACAACAACAACACACACACATAACGATTCGTATATGATATGTCCTCTTTAATCATAATTATCACCACCAACATTTTCATGACCACTACGCTGTATGCCTACTGGTATTATCTCCTTAAATGATGAGGCATAAACAGGCACGAAGAGGAAGAGTTGTATATATATATTGGAGGAAGAGGTGAGAACCTCGCTGTTTCTGCAATTGTGGATGATGTTCTCATTACATTTATACATTGCGAGTTCATTGCTGCAAGAGCTATATGTTCTTATCTGACGAACCGTTGAACTTTTAGAAAACGCAAAATATTATACCATACGACATGAATGTGGATGTCGTTACTGCTTGCTCCTTTTGACATGAATTGTAATATGAGAATTAACGTGGCATAGAAGCATTTATTATCTGATTATTATCATTATTTTCTTGAAGTTATCTGGCATACATTTGTTTCAGAGTGCCATCCAACTCCATGTTAAAGTTAGTTTGGACAAATACAGTAAAGCGAACGGAATGGTATACAGTGGTGTTTGGTCAAAATTGGACTTGAGGTTGAAAACACTTTCAAGAAACTGTGATGAAAGAATCAGCAATATTTTCAAGTTTGATTGATGACCTACTCTCATGAGGCTTCTATAGATATATGCTGACATGCAAGTTTTTACTACCCCCTTTTATAATAAGATATCAACAGTACATTCACAATTACTCTCAGTTGCAGTTTATTTCATTTATCAACTTGTACCATAAAAAAAACACACACACATAGATCAGGTACATGAGAGAGTATATTAACATATTTTGAAGTGTAAGTGGAGGAGACCGTTATCATTGAACAGGGTGCTTTACTGGGATAACGGCCTCAGAGTAAGATAAAAGGCCATTTATGGAGTTCAAAATTTGAAATTGGAAGTAAAGGAACAACAAGAGCAAACATCATGAGCCTTATTAAAGTATAATTATACAATTATGTACAATTTATGATCATCGATCACGTTCGGCAAAATACTATAGTGAGACGAATACGAGGGATAGAGAAAGGGATACGTGAAAAAGAGAAAAGAGACACAAGGGAAATTAACAGTGATTAAGAATTTCTAGCTATATCTTAATCATGATATACATAAAGTGACGTTGCCATGTAAGAGTTTCTATATTTTTGAACTTATGAAGGTGAAAAATAACACGCAAGTCCGATTGGGATGTCATTGTGATATGATATAATTATTAACATGATTAATATAGATTAAGATTACATTGTGTACGGTATAAGAGTACAAGCAACTATTGTCTTGGTTTTTAGACTACCTGCTTTACCGCCGACAAATGTTTTTAGTCTCACAGCTCTAAAAAATAGACATTAAATGTGGTGACCACAAGGCTCAATTAGGTCCATCATTGTTTGTTTTGTATTAACGATATAATGCATTCCTCTACATTATCAAACTTTTTTGGTGTGTTTTTGCTTTGCTTTGTTTGCATTAAAGTTTAGAAATTCGTACAACACGACTACATTGTTAGCTAAAGTCTTTCCAGATTTACATGCAATAAGTTATGAAATTGATATCAACAAAACAAATTACATTCATTTCAGAATAGTTAACATCCGGGAATTTGTGATGTATCCATTGATAGACATTCCCTTAGCAAAACATTATGCACAAAATTTCTTGGACTTACTGTGTTATCTGTGTCAGTCTGCTTTTCATATAGGTTTGATCTGATCTAATTTAATTTGATATTTACATTCCTTATTTTTACATGAATGTTACACAAAGTTAATTGAACGAAATTATTGAATAACATAATAGAATCTACCAGTTGAACACTGACTGAAATTTACCCAGTTGTTTCAGGTTCCATTTTATGCACACAGAGTATTCAAATTTCATGTATAGTATTCATATACTCGCAGTTCGAGAGCCAAATTGAGCAAATCTAAGTAATATTTTGATGACAGAACTGCAGGAGACCAATGTCACAAGGTCAATGCATGTCGATCGGCTTACCTGTTATCTAAAACTGATAATATTTTGGGTAGATTTGTGCTAGCTTGTGCTAGCAGTCCTTTCCTATAATTTCATATAATTTAGAGCTAAGAATGCTCCCTATTTTCTCCATGACATCAACACCTGGACAAAATTGTGAAAAGCCAAGAACCTGCCTACACCACTCCATGCAATCATAATATATATATATATATATATATATATATATATATATATATATATGATCTACCAGGCATGATGATTCATGCTGATGTTGTTGTCTCAGTCCTTGGCTAGACGTTTCCTTAAGTGGAGCTGTGTCTAAAGATTATCAAGGAAGCCTACTGTTTGAAGGAAAAATCCACATGAGAGACTATAACATCAGCGTCAAACAGGGTCTTTCAAATACAGATTGTCTACATTCACAATTCATTCACTGGACCATCAGCAATAAAGGAGTCATGAGTGACTTGGTTCTACTTGTAGTACTTTATTTGCCAGATCATAAGTAGTAACAGTATGAATCTACAAGCATTACACACTAAATGTCTCTGACAGAGTAACCCCGGGGTGCTCCGTTGTATACAGTTATACTGTATAGGAACTATTGGTTGTAGTTAGTTACTGGTTGCAGTTAATGACAGAGGTATTTGAGACAAATCGCAAGCTGCGTAAACATTGACAAAGATTGGTTTAGCATCATACTCTACATTACTGGAAAATTGGTCAGATGGAATTAATTGTATGGGCTAACATAGTGAAGCACTACATAATGACATCATGTTCTGCAGTTGTGTTAGAATTGCTCCTCTTTTCTTCACAAACTGATAATGCATCAACATTGAGTTCATTTACACTCTTGCTCAATCAAGACAACAGTCCTGAATTACAGTGACATGCACCATAATCATATTGGAGGTATGATACCATGTTATGAACAAACAAGGGCCTGCATGATAAACATTTCAACTGCAGTAGTTTAATTCTGTGGATAAGTATGTCCTAGCTCTTTTCCCACTTTCAGCCTTTGCAAAGAAATCTGCAAACAAAGAAAGGGATATAGCTGTGTAAAGTGTATATTTTTCTATTAGCAATCAGCAATATTTCTAAAATCACCCATCTATTCACCATTCCTAGAACATAATAGTGCAGGACATTTTGTTGGTATGAGCCTCACACAGGGAAATTGATAAATTTGTGAGCACATTCTGGAATATAGTGCACACTACTTTTTATATGGACAGGGTAATAACCAAGTGAAGAATGTCTATGCATGAACACAAGCAAAGCTTTACTGAAAAATTCTAGACTATCAAGCCACATCTACATTAAGGTGATATACATATGACAATTATCATAGATCTCTCCTGTATATAATTTACTTACATAACATTTCTATGGTAATCCATATTCCCTTCCATCTCTCCAAGTGTATGGTCAACAGTTCTGTGAATTTTCAGCATTCCATTTTAGTTTAAATGCAGTATGCAGTATTACTTCCAACCAAAAAGCATCCACTGACGAACAATAATCATAATCTTACTTAGATATTAAGACACTATTTTGACGTGGCACTTTTAATAGAACAGAACCTTGTGACTTTAGATCACAAACCTATAACAAAGTGCACATATAGTTTTATGGTAAACATGAAGTTGAGCATTTTTGTCAATAATATTAATTTCTGCTTTTTGGTATTTTGTGAAGGAATAGTCATTTTTTTTTCCTATACATAAAGTTTGTATGCAAAGAGTTACTTGTGTATTACAAACTTTGCTTTTTAGCTGCCCCTTCATTTTCAACATCATTTACTAAATATCATACATATTGGCTTCACAATTTACAGTGTGTTTGTACTACAAGTGTATGTTTTGATACATTTAGAATGTGTAGGCCCTATATTTTTGGTTTGGATATGTTTTGTACATAATAGTCTTTGTTGAAAATGAAAATGAAATGGAATTGCTAACAGCTTGTGCACTTTTAGCTCATGTAAGCCTTGCTCAGGTGAGCTATCACCATCTTTCATCGTCTTGGATTCTCTAGAACCAGAAGTGACAGAGCTTACTTAGTGATATGGGTACCCATATGTACATTGTATGTCAGTAAGTGTAATTTCAAGCTTCTTAATAGCGGATCCAAGGATGGCCTCTTCAGGGCCCTGGGGGATAGGGGCGAATTGACCCAATTTTTCACATTATCAGTTTCTTCTGGAAAACTCAGTGACAATTTTTCACCAAGCTTGCCAGATAACATTCCTACAATGACCAAATCATAATTTGTTCAGAAGGGAACCATGTCCTTCCTTTTTTTTTTTTTTTTTTTTGGGGGGGGGGGGAGGGAGTAAAAGACCCAAAATGAAAGTGAAAGAAGCTTTAGAAATAATGGTTCTCTTGAGCCAAAAGGGATGGATCTTAATTAGTGCTATGAGTACATACATTGGTGACTGTAGTTGAGAACCAAACAGGTTTCCATGAGCAATGGATATCAGAGTCATGCAAGTAGGTCAGTTGAGAACACTAACAACGCTTAATAGTACGTAGGCCCCACTGGTAATGGTTGCTAGCTATGGATTAATAGACATCATTCTACTGAGGCCACGTACTGGGGTGGAAGGAATGGATTATGACCAAAGGAAAAATTTCCTCTAGATTATCAAAGCTGTACTAAAGCTAAACATGATCTCCTCTAGGTTCCTGCTGGACACTTCATGTTCAATGCTGGCAAAGTGAAACTTATCAGCCCCTGTCTACTAATACAAACACACTCTTAAGTAAATTGTGATGAATGTATGCCATTAGCACATCTCCATACAGTACATAAAAAGTTACAGTCTATTCGTAGAGAAATAAATGTTCTTTGCTTAAACCTACACACACATAAACATAACACACATGACACATAAACACACATATTGAGTAAAATCACAAAGTACTTATTCCTCTGTACAAGTTGAAAATTACTACTTGATCATTCCTGCATATCATTCCTTATGATTTCATATCTTTTTTTTTAATGTTAATTCTACACCATCAATTCAGCCTTGGAAAAAGTGTTTTTGCATAGAAAGAGATACAACATCAAGTATATAAAGAATGCATTTATACATGATTAGTATCATGACTTGTCATGTCTGACTGGATTTCCTCACTCCCCTTTTTCAAGAAGTACCCACGTTCATGTACACCATGTATGCCTTCTCCTGCTGTAGATATCTGCTCATGGCATCATAGCACAGTTTGTACTGATCCTGCAGATTACATGATATTGAAAGAAACATGTCAGACTAAATGATTTCATACAATGGCAAGCATGAAATTGCTGCACTTAGGCTACATAGAAGTTTATTTTTTTTTTGTAGAGATACTTAAGATACTTGAAAGCAATTGAAATGCTTGGAGTATTTCAGAGCTGAACAGCATACCATTTTGGCCCTTCAACTCCTGTAATCTCTTCAATTATTTCTTGACTACCCCGTTCTCCTGCTCTAAGACAGAAATAATTGGAATGGTAATGTTATGTTCAAGTACATGAACTATATCATTTCAGCTAGTTCATCATGCAAAAACACAAAACATAAGAAACACACACAAAATCTCTCCCACCCCCCCCCCCCCAAAAAAAATGAATGAAATAAACTCACTTTCCAAACCTTATTTCCAGGAAAGAGATATGTTACGTGAAAATGAAGAGAGCTCCATTGAAATAACATCTTTTATGAAATAAAAGAAGGTTTTTTAAAACATTTTCATACCACTGAATCTACAGCTTATATTCTAATTAGTTTTCATTTGCATTTGTTCCCCATCTTTTAAAGCCTGTAAATGGTGGTTAAAATGGCAGATTGGATCTCATAAGTTGTATAATACTGATTATCATTACAGTTTTGTAGTTTGCTAAATACCAGCTCTTATCATTTAGTGATCGTGAATTCTGTAATCTCATTGGTCAATCAACCACTGAATATTTCCCATATTCCATGAATAAGGTCATATTGTGCGCATGCGCTAAATCCGCCAATGAATACTTTTTGTATTCCGTGATATGACGTCATGAAATTACACAGCTAGCTGCGCATGTACGTATGCGCGCATAATCAGCTCGCGAAACGTAAGTCAACATGGCTTACAGCCGGCGATTTCAACATCATTCACGAGAGGAAATCAGCAAGAAGAAGGTCAGCACAACGCCCAAAAATGTAGATCTACACCTAAAAAGATAAAATCGTTACCCCCTGCTGTTCATACGAAATACGGGAAATATCTACGGTCTGGTGCCATATTCCATTCGGCCTCCGGCCTCATGGAATATGGCACCAGACCGGTAGATATTTGCCAGTATTTCGTGAACAAGCAGTGGGTAACTAATATCATTCACACAGTATAGACCTGAGTTAATTACCCTCAGTCTGTGACTGGCATACTATACCCTGCCAGAATAAAAGCAAAATTGCAAATATTATTTGAAAAGAAGTCAGTAGTTGAATTGCTAGCATAAAATTTACACCTAATTGACACCTAATGGAGAATGTCGTATTTACAAAACAGTATATATAGGTACATGCATCCCTTAAAAGACACTTACAAGTGATTCCACCATGTTGGGTCTGTTGGTACGCAGTACCTGCACTGCATGGAAGATGTCTACTGCACTATCTCTCTGGCACTTGTCAATCACAGACCATAAAGCACAGAACACTCCACTTCGACCGACCCCATTTCTGTGAAGGATGAAAGGTCAAAACCTCACAAAACCATTACCATTTTTGCAGTTCATGTACAACACGAGCGGTTGATAAATGTGGGCCTATGTATGTTGTTCCCAATGAGATTAGAGTGATGGACATTCTCTTTTATTAGTTATGTTTGCTCATATCACAGAGGCAGACATTGGTATTGAAAGTTATTTCATAAATTGAATCCAGAGGGATACATGTGGGTAGGAAGTGGCTGCATGAACTCTTCACATCTGATTGTGAAGTCAGCAGAATGAGCCACACGACTTAAATCCATACAATCACATTAAAAATTTACTACATTGCTCAAAATACCAGTGTATGGCCCTGAAGTAAAGGGGGGGGGGGGGAGTGAGCAGGAAAAGTTGTGGTTTCTTCTTATTTTAATCAATATCAAAAAGTTCTTATCCCCTCCCGTGCTGAATCTTTCTATGAGCATTATAGTTCTGAAATGAATGGATACCGGTGTGCTGTATTCTCTGCACCCTGAATGACATTTCAAATTTGGCTTCAACTGCTATGTATGACAGAGGGTAATTTCAAATAATCCATCCTACCCATGCAGGGTATAACTTGAAAATCAGAAACATCTGTGGCATGAAACAATCGTGAATTGAAGCTGACGGCCTTTTTGCGGCACGAAACTTCCGTGAATGACCGACCATAAAAACAATCATGATTATACTGCATTACACATGCTAGTATTATACATTATGTATCATGTAGCCAAAAACATTTACATGCGTTCTGCTGTTGCAAATTTTGGTTCCTTGAGAAATTTACAAAAGTTTCATGCATCTAAAAATCTCCGGTTTTACAGTACTCGATTTGCTATGAAATGACAGGGGAATTAAAGACTGATGTCAAAGATGTTTTTGTGTTCTGAGAAAGTAGTGTTTATTGAAGTATTTGTATTTATTTGTATTAATTGACACGCAAACCTCATATTTTCTGTTATTACACTTCTGGTATGCCTGCATACCAGGTAAGCCATATTATTTAGCAATTCTCTCTCTCTCTCTCTCTCTCTATCTCTCTCTCTATAAATATATATTTCTTTTTTTTTTACGAATCAACACTTCAAAATTTGAGTGGTTAAATTGCAATTGTGGAGTACAGTACTGAACATAAAAATGTAATTATGCATGTCACATGCATTGAAAGATCAGAGTTGATATTTTTGTACGTTCTTAAATTTGCAAAATTGCACCCAACTCTTGAAATTTGCAAAACTGAAAAACCTCATGAAATACAGGCCCTAGGCCCTACAGCATATAGGCCCTACAGTAGGTTTTTTTTTTTTTTTGGGGGGGGGGGCAGACATTTTATAGTTATTTACTTTAAAAAAGCAAGAAATAAAAAAAAAAACATCCAAAACTAATATTGTGTGGCTGGTCACACATGGGGGGCCATCCCATTACGACTAAGAGGCAACCATTGGGTATAATATGGGAGATGTCCAAAGTTTAATAGACTAAAGATTAAACTCACATGCAGTGGACGATGACTGGACCCGAGGTGTGGGCAGTCTTGACCTCCTTCTGTACTGCCTTCACAAGATGGATGAGTGATATTGGAGATCGTAGCTTGTTGCTTGCAGCACTCCATCCAAACAGTCTGAATTGGGTCACAGTCACACTCTGGTTGTGACAAAAAAAAAGTAATACTACTTTAGAGAAATCCTTACTATTTGTTTAGGGTTAAACTTTAATTATACTACCCCCATCTTAAAAATCTAAACTGACAATCCTGTAAATGATTTTTTTTAAATCATATTGATCAACACTATTAACTTTCCTCTTATTGTGTATTATAGTAGTCTTAGAAGATAATAACATGCTAGCCTTACTAATTACTTAATAAAATCACTTTATTCCCCTAGTGTAGACAGTGAATAGTTTTGACTTCATGTGTTGGTATGATGGCTGGATAATTCACTTCTGCCACTATACTTCTTCATACTTTCATGCAAACTGCAACAAGAGACTGTCATCTTCCATGTTAGTAGATTATCAAGCGAGAGGTATTCTTTTTAATTCAATCTCTAGATTAATTCAATCTCTAGATTCATCAGTATATGTCTTAATTCACTCACTCACACACTAAACTAGTGCATCAAAGAATTCATAGCTTCATCTATCTATGACACTAAAAAAAAAAATCTAATGATATATAGAATATCACACACACACACACGCACACACACGCGCACACACACACATTTTGTTTTCCCCAGAGTTTAGAATTGCATTATTCAGTTCATCACATTAGAAAAGAGAAAGTAACACTAAACACTGGTGTGTATGCTTTCAAATTTTACACAAACCTCTCCCTTGCTTGAGACAGTAAAGGTATCAGAGTCAAAGAAAGGTGCACTTGAAGATCCAACTCGTTCAACATTCAGAGACCCCAACTGAAGAGTGCCCTCATTAGGCCAGTACTGAGCACACGCCTGGAGGAGAAAGAGAGTTTCAGACAGGTGGGTTATCTTAACCCACTTCCCAAGGAAAACAAGAGTGTAAGAAAATCTTCTTCTTCTGTCGTATGTATGATGCAGTACAACGAGGTGGGAGTTATAGCTTTATAGGTTGATATCCAGAAAATTGCATCATTGATATTGATGCTTGGATGCGGTCTAACTCGTTGCTTCTAAACCATAGCAAGTGTGAACTTATCCTTTTTGGTTCTAAGTCTCACTTGAACATGCAAGTTGGATATCAATTCCATTTCCATTGTAGGCAACAATATCCCTCTGTCAAAGTTATGTCGCAGTCTCGGTGTTATGTTTGACTCTGACACGGTTACGTGTTGTAGGTTTTCAATTTTATATAATTTTGTCATTCAAGCTCCTATTCTGAGCATTCAATGTCACGCATTTTACGCTCGCATCATGGAAGCAGCATTCAAATCCAAAATATGGTCATTCAAATTCACTATCGGAGCTATTCATTTTTCATTTGCGTCATTCAAATCTAAGATAGGAGCATGCATTTCATATCAGCGATGAGCATTCAAATTCCTTTCAAACCGGCGCGCCACGGCGATGGAATCTCGTCGGTCATTCAAATTTGTTGATATCAATCATGTTCCAAAAAAGTGCACTCAATTTAAAATAAGTCCTGGATTTAGTTAGCATGGGGGCGTGTATGTGTGTCTTTTTCACATAGCTTTGAATTGATTGGGGTTCATGATGAAGATTATTTATTTTGCCGTATGGGTCCACCTGTTCATTCTGAAATTTGAACTTAACGAGCATAATGAGGGTAAAATGGCAGCCATATACAAGCACATCGGGCACTGTATGGAAGCGAGAATATAGGGGAGGTTGATTGACACCTTCTTAAAAACAATTTCGAATACATGGAAGCAGAAACCGCGAACATCGTAGGCCTATACGTCTTGTTTGTTGTTTATTGATATCTAATTTGTTAACTCTTACTTTTGCGGGACTTTGTGTGTCCTTGTGTGTCAGCTTGTCTTTGAATTGATGCATTGTTTAGTTACTGTTGGAGCGTTGTCCTCTTTTATTGCGTGCGGGGTCATCAAGGAGTAGGCATATGTTTCAATTGTTGTTAAATTATTTCGAGCACTACTATTTGGACCTTATGATTTAAATTGTCTTGAAATGAAAAAAAAAAGGAAAACATGAACAGAAAACAATACAAAAGCATGAAACGTAATTGAATGCGTAGACTATTTTGTTTTACAAGAAACTTTCGCCCATTTCTGCTTGCATCCTTTAATACCCAATTAACCTCATTTTTTAAAATATGTTTTTATAAACAATACATTACCTTTAAACATATATACTGCAAAAATATTGGTGTAACATTTAACATCATGGGTGTTACATCTAACACTGATCAAGTGTCGATAGAGGACACCGACAGGTGTAGAAATTATGTTGCGATAATGTTGAAAAGTGTTCATCTTGAACTTTGTGGTGTTAATTCAACAATGACACCACATGGTGTTGATTTGATATTGCTGGTGTTAATGTCAATGGTATAACATCTGCCCAGTGTCAATAGGAGACCACATCAACTGGTATTACTGTGGTGTTAATGTGTTTACATTTTTTTTTAAATCAAGTACTTTATCGGAAAGTTCTTTTTCATCTTGTTGAAATTAAAAATCAACAAGAAGAACAACAGCTAATTACATGTCTAAAAAAAGAAAGTTTTATATTTTGAAGTAATTTAACACACACAAAAAAGCTGGGTGTTTCATATTTAGCATCCGACGTTTTGCAGTGTATTCATATTAAAGCATAATACGCCTTTGGGAGTGGTGTATACCAGTGTGCTGATATAAAGTACTTTCGCCCCTTTCTCCCCCATCCTCACCTCATTAACCCTTCTTCAAAAGTCTATTCCATTTCCTTCATGAAATTGATTGCACGAAGTAAGAAATTTATCATCTTAAAATGAAATTGAACGCACAAAGCAAGATCATCCGGACTATCGCGTGAATTTGAATGCACGAGTAGTGCTCGCATTTGGAAATTGAATGCACACAATGAATTTGATTTGACGGAAACGAAATATAGCGTTCCCATAAATGAAATTGATCGCTTGCATTCCGAATTTGAATTATTTTCGCGTGCCTGCGCTGTGTGAATTTGATTGCACACTCGTGAATTGGAATGACATAAGTATGAAACTGACCGGGAAAACCTATGTTATCTAAGTTACGGATCCAGTTCAGGGCAGCCTCACTTGCTTTAGCAAGTTGCAATATAACTATCTAAGAAAATATCAAATTGTCATAGACATTATAAATGACTCACCGGATTTGGTGAAGAGCCTGGAAGAGATACGTGGAGTTTTTTTTCTGTCTGTACATTCGTGTATTCAAGTGTTTTTGTTTCCTCCATGGAATTGTATTTGTCAAATTATGAGCAATACTTGTTTGTAGTGACAAAATTACCATCCTCCCTTTTGATATACCAACAATTGTACAGATACTGATGACTATTGTGCAACATGTTATAGGTTTAGTGTCCTTTTTCTTTACGTCTTATGGCATATGCAATGAAAAGTTTGATTAATAAAACCCTAAGCTTTCTCACGCCTTGAAGCAAACACAAAGATAACTAGAGGGTAGAAACTTGCTAGTTTTATCTTCCTTTCTGTACAACTTGCCTTTATGTTGCTGGAAAGACACTAACTTTGATGGCTCCCCCCAAAAAATAATAATAATAATAAATAGAAGAAAAAATACCACCATCACAAAACAAAAACAAAAATCATATGCAATAATGACTGTTCAATCAAATCTAAAACAGAAACTGAAACAAAAAAACAAACAAACAAACAACTATTTATTTATTGGGAAATTGCGGTTGAAAGTTTACAAGAAAGGATATATAGGTCCCTGTTTGTGACTAAATGTTTGCAATAATTAAGATATACCATACTGGGTGTGGTATGCTGGCTCTTTGATGCCATAGTAACCACTTACCTCATCGGTTGGGTCAAGCTCATTGAGCATGACAATGACAGGACACTTCAGGTCAAAGACAAGTCGCCACATGTCCACTACTGTATTGGGCAAGGGAGCCTGGGTAGCTACAAAGACATCTTTGTGTGTGAAAGTCTGGAAAAAAAAACCGCAAGTAGAATTGTTACAGAGGAAGCAATGTAGCAATGATAAAAGGTAAACTTGTATTGTGAAGGTACTGCCAACAGAACTCGTAGTAGGAGATGTGACAGCAGTAGTACTAGAAGCATTATTATTGATGGTAGAAATGACATTTCAGTGCTAGGAGGAGAAGTTTGTTTTTAATCTCTGCCTGCTTTTTTGAAGCGTTTCAGAAACCCCAATTGACACGCACTGAACGTAAATAAACTTTACTGCCACATCCACATATGCAATGGATATATGCCCAGAAGACACCGGGACATAATTTTATCCAACTGGATTCATGAACATGCCTGCTCAACATCAAGGCAAGAGAATAAAGCGAAGTACCATTATGGGAATTTAAAATGAAAAAGTAACAGATGTACTGGTAGAGGCAGTATAGTCAAGCTGCAGTTGCATCACAAATCACCATGACAGTACAAGCAAAACCACTGATAGTAGAAATACTTTTGTGGTTGCATGAGAGATTCTGCAGTGAGCGGTCTTAGAATAAGTTTTATACAAACCTATTTCAGAGGATTACTATTAGTTTGGTGTTGTGTGTGTAACATTAATGCCTTATGTAGAAAGAAAAGTAGGACACTATCACATTATATTCTTTGTATAACTGTGCCCATGCATCCCAAAACCTTCAAAAGAGTCATACAGGTTGCTTTTGCAGTATCGATTACCCTGATTAATCATACACATATCAACGCCAGTGATTTTTAGATTCTTGTGGATTAGATAAGGTTACCTTTTTGATTTAAATTGCAGTGTTGAAGCATTAAATGAAGCATATAAAGTTGTGTTTTAATTGACAGTTTTGTAAAACTTTTCTGTTGTGAATTGGTTTTCTTTATTTTCAACACATGATGTAGGACCTACACTGTATGGCCCGAATTCTCAAAGGTGGAATAAGTTTATTACACCGCTTATTCCGCCGATTTATTATGCAAATCAGGCCCTCGTGACGTAAAATGACGCGATTTCTTCCCCTGAATCTATTGTCAATGGTGGAATAACTATTCCGCGGAATAGTTATTCCAGCTTTGAGAATTCGGACCTATGTGAAGAATTAGCATTAAACTCATCCATACAAAATCTAAAATTAGTCAAAATTTAGCTTTGACACTGAAACAATTATAAATGGATTGTTGATGAGTGTATCAATCACAGTAGCTTTCATGGACTTTTAAATCCCAAGTTTTAGATTTGGAAAAAAATACGGATGGTTTCACAACTGGACAATGAAAATCATTGAATAAGCCATGCATCTTTTTAGCTGACAAAACATGTTTTCTTATTTGAACACAAGGGCAGACATGTAAACAACTCTTAACAAAAATACACATTTCTCCATAAACTTCATCAGGTTTCCTAGTTCTGGAAATGGGAACCTACAAGCCTGGAATGAACATTGATGAGGTGATTATATTGATACTCACATTCATAAATGATGCATTGATGTAATCAGTAGAATCTTCAAGTCCTTCTGAGACAAGGCAGGGTCTCTTTGTCTCCACTTGATGTACAAAGAAGACAGATAGCAAGCAGAAATCATGATGGCACATATTGCCCAGGAGCAGAATAATGCCCCCTCCCACTCTCTCCATCAGCAACAAATGCTTCACATATCCACACTGTATGTCACGACTGATAACCAAAAAAAAAATAATAATAAATCTTTTTTTTTTTAATCAGATTGAAGGACTGTTGATTATTTAACAAAATATAATATGTACTAAAATATGTATGCCAGTAACAGCTGTGTCATGGATGACAGTTTTACTCATAATTTGAACTAAAGAAAGCATGTCATATCTTCTCTATTACATGAAACATAATTTACCCTTATAAGTGCTGTTTCACTTTTTAAATTTGTGAATGATCAAACTAAAACAGTTAAAATGTAAGGTTACAAGAGAACAAGAACCCACAGTACTAAGAAAAAGAAAGATTAACATATTTTATTGTGTTTGCTAATGTGAAGTTATTCATTCTTTAGGTTTCTTGCTGACATTATCTCTTGAAAGGGATTTCTCTTTTGTTTCTAGCAAGACAAAAATGTAAGGCAGATTTGTTTTCAATTATTTTCTTTAAAACTTTAAAAGGCAGGTTCCTTCATTCGAGTTGCCTTGACTCACATGGCAAGATGTCTTGGAATCTGTTCTTGTTCTTGTTTTGAGGCATCTTTCCTCCCTTGAAGGCGTTGCTAGGAGGAACTGGTGCTAGTATGTCAAGCAACTGAAAAAGAAAAGATTCTGTCAGGTTAAAAGGGCTTTTCCTACATTGTACTTTGTAGAAAGGAAATGGATGGTTCTAAATTCAACATGACGACTGCAGGTGAAGTGTCAAGTCATCACAATGACAAAACATGTCTTTTGACAAGTCAGCTACGCTCCGTCAATGTCTGTACAGCAAGTTTATGCAACTGCCACCACAAAAAGTTTGGTTTTAAGAAGATCTCGCAGGAATACTTTTCTCTGATTTTGTTTTGTTTTTATTATTTCCCCAAAGTGATAAAGCAGAACTCTTCTCTGTTATTCTAAAAGTCATCAACACAAGCCTTGCCTTGGCATTGGTGTTGAACTTTTTCTCACCTCGTATTCTAACTGAATGTTAGTTTTCTTTGTCTTTTGGTCCATCCTGTTGAGAGTTTCTAGCTTCTTCTTGAACTGTGACACAGGAATATTGTTGGCCTGGCCCGACATGTAGATCTCAAGAAGAGCATTGTAGATGAACACATATTGATCCTGTACAGGGAGGACATCAAATCTAGTGGGCTAGTAATAGTAAGAGGTTATTCCTTTCATTTGAGTTTAAATTCAGATTTAAATCAGAGTTTTCTGCATTTAACATATTACAAATGAAATATAATATTCACTTTTTCTTTTCTTTTTCAAAAACAGTAAGACATACAATGAGAATATTCAAACAAAAATAATATTACTCAATAGTCAGATAATGGATTCGAAAGGAATGTTGATTTGATGCTTTTCAAATTGAGGGAAAAACAGTGGTCTGACTGACTTATGTAATAGAATGTGTTGGTGGAATCACAGTGTAAGAATAAACCTACCTTCGTGATAGATTATAAAAAGAACGCAAATAACAACAGTTATGAATTTTAAATCTTAAAATATCACTATGATGACATGAAAATAATGAATAAAGACAACATGACGAAGGAAAACGGTCTCAGCGTCAACATATTGATTTTTTTATACCACAGAAAGTTTTTATCACGAATCAAAATAAAGCAAAAAAAAAAGTTTCCCATGTTGCCTTCACACTCCGTACAGAAGATCGCACAGAAATGTTTGAAATGTATAGAATTATCTGAAATGTACCTATAATTAATCAAGAAGTCATTTTGAACATTTGAACTTTTGACATTGCAGCACATGTGTGCATGCATCGCGCAGCACACGTAGACAATGATTGGACAGCATTTTGATGAATGGCCTACAGTTAATGTACAATAAATCAACAGGATTCATGTTGAATGGAAATGAAGATTGTGATTGACAAATGTGATTTCAAAAAATGGCATCTAGCAGATGTTACAGTTCAATGATCATTCTGACAAGGGGATACTTACTACCAGTATTCCTGAGCGAGACCAAGCAAAGTTGGAAAAGTTATGTTGATGACATATTATGAGATAATAAGATCACAAAATTCATACAGAAATTGTTAACCAAACAAATGAATAAATACAGCTGTGATAAAAAAAAAAAATTGAGATCTCGGGTGTGCTGCAGATCACCTAATGTAGGTATTCCCGCCCAATTTTATCAGATTTGCATTCGATTAACAATGCAATCATTCAAGTTCGAATGAATTTGAATGATCACCGAGATCAACATTCAAAAAGGCCACTAGCTCATTCAATTTAATTTCATCAGCATATGATTTCATGAGTTTTTCAAATAAACGTATAAAAAGGGCGTTAAAATAAAAAATGAACGTGCAACGCATTCAAATTTGCATCAGCTCAGCCGTGAAGAACGTTAAGGAATTCAAATTCACGATAAGGCAAACATTTATAACACATGGACAGTGTTTGTCGTTGTTGCCTTTACTCTTTGAAGTTACTCATTTGTTTGAATATACAAACTCAATGTGCCTTGAAATGGGGATTTTGCCTGATAATAGCTAATAGCTTGCACTAGTCCACTTTCAAACACATACATTTTATTTACACAGGACTTACGCGGCAGCTGGAGCAGAGTATACATGAATATCTTGAATATGAACAGATCTATAGTGAGCGAAGCATTTGACAACCAGCAAGAGTAGGCCTATATTACTGGCAAAAACCTTGGATGAAACAGGTCCTCAGCAAAGCCGATTGTGGCATCTTGTCATACAGACACGGGGAATGTAGGAATGGAATCCAAAATTTAAATATTAAAAATGGACGTGGACATACAAGAAATTATGATGTATGACCATTCTCTATAAAATTAATGTTACATCCGTTTATCCCCTTATTGAAAGTGGAATAAAGGTTGACAGGAAAGAAAACGGTAGAGCCTACATAAAATACAATTAAGATTAACTAATTAAATGAAACTTTGAAATGAAAATGAATCCCTAACCAAAAATAACAATTGAAATGAACCATGGGAGTAGATCAGTGACAACAATTGCTTTAATTTGAACGCCTTTTCCTTAAATCAAATGCAAACCTGGAAATCCTGTAATATTAATGACAATTGAAACTACACTATATGCCATGTGGCACATATAGACCAAATTTTAAGCAATCTGCTGTAACAATATTATAATCTAGGCACCCTCTAGCCTGTGACAACAACTTCACACACTTAAAGAACAAGAAAATAATGAACGGGAACTTTAAAAGAGTGTTGCTTGCAAAGGCAAGATGGTGAAAACTGACAAGAATGTGAGCAATTCCATTATCATATCAATCCCTCTGGAATGGAGTGTCTCAGTTAATTCTTCACCAAACAAACTATTAGGCAATTAGGCCATCTTAGTGTACTTCGTAAAAAAAGAAAAGAAAAAAAAAGGTGAATGTCTGGTATTGCAAGCTGGTAAATATACAGTATAAAAGAGGACATTCACAAGGTTTTCTTGTTCCATTTCAATAGACTACATGTACATCAAAATCATTCACTCTAGGGCAACTATTCAGCCTGAAGAGAATGTCAAGAAAGACTTGAAAGCTTGTCTTCTAAATTATCTTCTATGTCACACTCTCTTGCCTGTGTTTGTATCATCTCGATACGGTTTTCTCTCATCTGGTTGACAAAGCCAAATACGTCCACCTCTCCAGTCTCTTGCATCATACACAGCATGTTATAGAGGGTGAGGAAGGTGCCTGTTCTTCCTGCTCCAGCACTGCGGGGAAGAGAAACCAAAAGCAAAGAAAGTCTTATTCAGCCATTGGCATACGCAGCAAATGACAATTCTGTGATCCATCAACAGCGAACTCAGCTTGTTGAACCAGACATAGGAAAACAGTCAGAATTTGTGAAGAATTTCGAATGACAATGTACAAGTATAACCTGGAGATTTATGCTAGTACATTTATAGGACATGAGATATCTGTGAATCGTACGGCAAAATGCCAGATTTCTGAAATAATTTCTGAAATACAGTGTAGGATCAGTCTACACCAGTAATACATCATGAAAAATTAGAAAACACAATTCTCAGATGAACAAGTAAAAACTGAAACAAACTACATTTTATACTATTTTTTTTTTTTTACCTGACAAAAGTAAAGAAGAAAAAAAAAAAAGAAAGAAATGTCTGTTGTCATGCATCAGAAGTGTATCTCGCAGGTCATTAAACTACAGGGGTTAAAGGGGAATTCCAGTCCAAATATGATTTAGTCTGATAAGAAAGAGTAAAATATTACGAGTTCAACGGTATAAACTTGATCAAAATCGGATGAAAAAGAAGAAAGTTATGACATTTTGAAATGTCGTATTTTTTGGGGGAAACAGTTTCTGAACAGTCAATAATTATGAATATGCAAATGGCAAAGTGAGCATGACATTCCTCACAACTTACCATATAGTATGTACACAAGATTTTGAAATTTCCAGTTTTTCATTCAAACGCAATTATGCCAGAGGCTCAAATCCTCATATATCTATCTAACAGATCACTATTCTGAAGTTATTCAACCAGGAATAACGTGATATTTCAGACTTCAATAACATAAACAATGAATTTTCGTCATTTTTTTTTTTATACACAATCAGTGGAAAATTGTGAGGGTATGACATGTTTAGCTCACTCATTTGCATATTCATACACACTGTACAAGAGCGTGTTTTGGAGAAATTATCAAAACTTCACAATTTCATAACTTCCTTAGTTTTCATCCAGTCAAATTTTTACAGTTGAATTCGTAAAGTTCTACTCCTTTTTATCGGACTAACTTTACATTTGGACTGGATTTCGTCTTTAAGAGCATGCTATGATGGAACTCCATACCAAAGAAATAATCATTTAACATGCAGCCTTTGACCAAATAAAGGCAAAAAATTGGAGCAGCATTGCCTAAAACAATGAGGGGTTTAAAGTTTTACCGTATGATGCACCTCCATCTATAGTAATAAACATTGGTAGGAAGCTGAACAAGAAATGTAATCAATCATGCTGGCTAAAGGCGGAACATTGGAAGAAGCATCACCAAAAGTTACAGGGGTTCAAATGTGATTATGATTAAACCTTTAATCAAGCCTGATAACAAGCAAGGGCATTACTGCTAAAACGTTCTTCACGATACATCCGCACACTAAATGTTTGAACTATCACTCACGGCCATTATTGCGCACACAAATGCGATGCAATTGCTGTCTGTGGTGTTTGCATAGCAATCAATGCCTTTGTTTTATGAAGTAATGTAATTTTACCCAATAATTGTTCTCAGGGTAGGAAAAAAAACCCTCCTATTCATACTATTGTCTTAAAAGAGGTATCATCTAAATGACGACCTGCGATGGTTGCTGATGAATGAAAGTGATCTGTGAAGAGGATAGAGCACATAATCATTATAAACTTACCTGCAGTGTACCAGCATTGGTCTAGCTCTATCAGCTGGAGACATCGTGGCATGGTGATGGAGAACAACTCCAACAAAGTCAAGGAGAGTGGTGTAGTACTCTGGAACCCCCATGTCAGGCCAGGACAAGTAGTGGAACTGGGTTACCGCTCTCTTCTCTCCATCTCTTCCCTGCTTAAATAATGAATGAATAGATAAATGAATAAATAAATGAATAAATAAGTAAACAAACAAACAAACAAATAAATAAATAAATACATGAATACATAAATGAATAAATAAATGAATAAGTGAATGAAAGTGTACATACGGTTTGGATGTCATCTTGGGATGTGATGAATGCAAATTGAGCCTTTGGGAGATTAAACACAATCTTTTGAGACTAATACACCGGAATAGCTTTTCAATAAACGTAATTCTAATTCATGTTTGAAAGCATAAAAAGATGCACTCTGAGATATTTTGAGAGGCAAATTGCTCGTCTGTTAAGGTCCTGTTAAACATAAACTATATTTTTAGTGAAAACTGTGTGAATAAATTGAAGATGACATGATAATATTTGCTCTGCCGAGTGGGATAGGTATGAATCAAAATGGTTTCTTTTGAACATATCCTGAAAAATTGTTGGTTATCTATCCCTTTCCATTTTCATGTCATTATTAAATTCAAATCAAAACATGGCAAACTCAACAAGGCAATTTTTCCACATTTCTGTCACAATACATTTTCAAAGGAGAGAACGAGGGGGAGGAAAGGGGGAGGGTGGAATTGCGATAAAGGGGTCTTTTGTGTGTCAAGCTGGCCTAGCTACTGTGAAGCAAATCAACTCCTAACCAAGGTTCTGTCCTGTAATATGTCTTCTGTTTTAATAAATTTTCAGTTGTTAAGCGGTGTAACTACCTTGCATTCTAATTGAAGCAAAGATCTGCTCTACAAGAGTGCATGCCTTACCTGCTTCACAACCAATTCCCTGATGGTACGATCAGAGTATGTTTGTTCCTTGTACGAGAAAATGGAGAATCTTCCGATGTTGATGGAAAGTGACTCCATGGGCCAATAATGCTCGCATTGGTCCTACATGAAAAATGGATTTATTATCATTTCTTTTAAAGATACATGTACTTTCTTTACAGTCACTTGATAAAACTTTATCATAGCAGTTATCAAGCAGAATAGTCCATACAAGATCAGTTATTAAAACTGCCAATAAACCATTCAAGGTGTGTTCTGAGCTCCCAGCAAGTCACATCTAGAAATGTTGCTATTGTGACTGGTATGCCTCTGCAGTAATGCATGATTCCCGATCCTAACAGGTCTGGAGGCAATATAAGGTGTAAGATGACAGTTTCACATAACGAGCAAAAAACAAAACAAAACAAAACAAAACAAAAACAAAAACAAAAATCGGAGGCATAAGAAATTAAGTTGTACAAAATTTTTACAAAATAAGTTTATACAGTTCTGTTGCAGATGCACAGAAGTGTGCAACAGTTTCATTAAACTTTATGAATGCTAGAAATTGATTTACAAGTTTGTTTGTTTTTTACAGTTTTGTGGTCAATTTTGTAATGCATAGTCACAATCAATGTTCACACAATACACACATTTTATCATCGTATGAACATTATTTAAAATAAAAATTATACCGACCTTTCCATCCTCAGTCAAATTTGTCACCATGACAATGGTCTCAACATTTTCCTGCCATATCATCCTCCAGAAATCAGTCAGTGATGCCTTGTTTGGTGCTACAGGACAAAGTAATTGGAAATTTTACAGTAATAAACATTTACAGGAAATTAAGTTTGAACTTATCATTACAAGATGTTGTTTGTGATTTTAAAATAATATAACCTATAGAACAGTTAAATATTCAATGTGATATTAAACACAATTGAATATGGGGAATGCATTTTTTTAGAATTGCATGATTCCCGTAACATGGCAAGATTATAATAAGGATGATTATCGTACTTCTCGTTACATCCACATTGTAACTGTGAACATGAAATACAGGGCATAGCAATCACCAAGAAATGTGAATGTACCTGAATGAAGAACAAATTGTGTGATGCTGTTTTCATCTCTACCCCTATTTTTTAGTTACCCATTCCATAACATGGCATGTCATACAAATGCCATATGCATACAACTCAATCGATATATTATGAAGGAGTAGTATAAGAATTGAAATGGCATTAGCAAACAATTTACATAACAGCATCCCACAGACTTTTTAGTTTCTTACCTTGTGATGCAATAAACACCTTTTCCCCTCTGTAATTCTGTTCAAAGGAAAAATAAATCTTTTTGTAATTTACTGGCCTGTCCATGAGAAAGAAAGACTGTTTTTGTTTTTGGAAGCATGCAAATGTTTGCTTGGAATGATGAGTAAAATGTCTTTAAACTATAAGCCAGGGGAAATGATATCAGAACAATATCTGCTATATTTTGTTCATTATGTCATTCATTTAATTAATCAAATAGGAACCAGAAATGTTATTTCACATTATTCTCCTTAGGGCCTGTAGGTCTCCAGAAAATCTTTGCAATATGAGACAATGGCTTCATTAATGGTTGGCAAATAATCACTTTTGTATATACCAATTAATGTTATGACAATTCTTTAATCCATTTTAAAGATATGGGCAAAAATGAAAGTCTAGCATTTTCTCTTGACCTTTGACCCTATTCCTAACGCTTTTCCTACAGAATTATTGTGCATCAGGCCTACAGTTGTACACACAAATTTGCACTTTAAGTAATTTCTAAGGTACACATCTGTATCGAGAAAATAACGCAATTTCACTATTTAGTAGTGTAATTTCACGTTATAAAATGATACTTGACCTTCAATCTCATGACCCCAAACCAAAACCTCCCAAAAGAATCCATAACCAAGAAGTACATGAACTACATGTCATGGAGATACTTTGAGCCATTTGGAGTTATGGAGAAATAAAATGGCTATTTTAGCATTTTGACTTGCTTTGACCCTAAAATTCGGCCCTTTGCCCTAAAACTTTCTCCAGAGAATCTCTACGTGATGATACATATATGCAATAAACAGCGTAAAAAAGTATAAGAAAAAGTAGAAAATACCTTTATTGTAGAGATATGGGGAAAATTGAGACATTTTTAGTATTTGACCTTGAGCGTGTGTGGCAACAAGTTACAGTCAAAGGCAGGCTTTGTCCACATATACATACATAAATGCATGCCAACTTTCATTTGGATACTTGAAAGGTTGCTTATCCCGTTTGTCCACAAAATTGACAAAAGGATGGGTGGAAAGGATGAGTGGGAAGGATGGGTGGACGACCAAGGTGAAAACAAATGTCTCGAGCAACACTTCATGGCGGGGGCTTAAAAAGATATTGAGCTACAAAGAGACACCTTAAACCACCACATACATGCAGTGATAGTTCCAGATATGTATACTTCTGTTGCTCTTTTCTGAAATAATATGTATATATATATATATATATATTTCATATATCAAAAACTTTCCCTTCTTTCAGAATACACAAGTCACAATGTCGATCTACTTGATACCAAATCATAATATGATTTAGTATCATGTAGAGTAGATCGACATCATCATATTACTAGTATGATGTTCATCTCTGTAGAATAAAGAAATGATACTCACATTGACATAGTTAGCATTGTAATAATCTGAGTGAGGATCGCCATCAGTAGTCTGCAGAACAACTCTGGAATGATCGTCTGCCCAAGAACCAGAATCACAAGATTAAAGGTTTTTATAGAACATAAGTTTCTGGTATCGTTTAACCACCCACCAATGTTGTATGACATCATTATTGCAGGTTGCAACAAAGACCATAAAATCTATCTACTCTGAAATGTACAAGACTTCTCTGGCATTAGATGTATCATTTTGTACACAAGTTGCCACTCAAAGTCTTCTTCATTCACAATGAAATGTGTGTCAAATGTGAAAGAGAAAATTTATTTCTATCAATATACCTTCATGAACTAATGTGCATCATAACACCAGGGCTCAACACCGTTTTTATTAGTTTTTTTTTTTTATGTGGCTCAAAGGTGACCCAAAGTGAAATGAAATATAATGATTAATTTTTCAAACTAAGTTACCGATCGGACCACCAGGAGATAACATTTTAATGACCTAACATCAAATTCCTTTTTTCAGTGGCCTTAGGCCACCGCAAATGTACTGTCAGTAGTAACCTACGGCTAAAGTTATTTCATGATTAGTTACACATATTCACGAAATGCATCATCTACACTGCCGTAACTGAATGTCATTTAGGGAGTTGGTACATGCAAATTAAGGTCCACAATGTAAAGACGCAATTTATGCATCCATAACACACATCGAAATTAAGCAGGAAAGTAAAAGAAATTAGTTTTATGCTCTCTTATGGATTGAAAAATTCCAATAATTAATGAAAGAGCATCCCATTTAACATTGCATTTCAGCATACACCAGTAGTAGCCAACAAACAGCACAATACATGCATGGTTGGCATATTTTCCAAATATACTGTGTATGTTCCATCATATCGAAATCTAAATATAACATAAGAAGGCTTCCAGTCCCACAGATTTTGTTATAATGTGAGTGCACTGTAACACAAACAAGGACCAACTATAGTTGTGAAAAGAAGTTTGCATAACAACTAATACAAACATTGGCAAAACATTGCATTGCATTGCATTGATATAAAGTAAAACAAACAAAGAAACAAACAAGACATTCAATGTCTGATTTCAAAGAAGACATTCAATTTGATTTCACATGAAACTGCCATTCCAGTATTTCCAAAATGTTTTGGTACAAGCTTGAAGCATAAAAATCTCTGAACTTGAACACAGCTGCAAACACAAACAAATGCATGCAGAAGTTAACATGCTGAATATTGAAATAATATTCAACTGTACTGCTGGCAACACTTTATACGTACATGAGCATAGTAATTTATCAAACCAGACCCCATTTAGGAACAACATACACCTAATCAGTTAATTCATTTACCCTGACAAAAGATGTTTGTAAAACACATGTATGTGAACACATACAAGTAGGTTCCTATAGTCTATGCTAATCCACTTGAACACTTGAGTAAAAAAAAAAAAGGAATGTTGATTTGGCAACTGGTATGTCTCCACTATAGTTCATATTTCTCTCATAAGGTCTACAGAACATTATTGTCCATTGTTGTACATTTGCAAATAATCACTATCTGGTAATATAGCAATTTTCATGACAATACTTTGAGCCATTTTCAAAAATGGGGACATTCAGCTAATTTCTCTGGACTTTTCACTCCAAGACCAAGTCATTCCCACCTAAACCACTGTGTACCAATGCATGTATTCACCAAATTAATTATAAGCGTATTCATTAAGTAATTTCTAAGGTACGATATACTGTATGGAGAAAATATTTCACCCGTAATATATTTCTTCTCCCTCTATCTCTTTTTTTTTTGCATTTCAACCTGACCATTGACCATTGATCCCTGACCTCATGACCCAAAACTTCCCAAGAGAATCTCTGTCAGGCAATTCATGAGTATGTACCAACTTTCATGAAGATAGTTAACAAGCTGAAATATGAACAATTAACAAAAATAACTTTTAGCATTTAAACTTGACTTTTCACCTTTGACCTTTGTTTTATGCCATAAAATTTCTCTGGAGAATCTTTACCTGGTAATACATAGAAATATATTCATTAAGTTTCATGAAAATACCTCAGGCGTTGTAGACATATGTGGGGGAGGGGGGACACTGAAGTTAAAGAAACTTTAGACCTTTGACCTTCTGCGTGTAGGCCTGAAAATTGATACGTAGCTTCATCCACTTATATGATGCCAAATGCATAAACCAAGTTTCATTTGGATATCTCTAACAGTATTTAGGTTACAATTTTCACACAATTTATTTTTGATACGACAGAAAGATAGACAACCCCAAAACATGATAACTCTAATGACACTTTGTGGTTGATGCCAAAAACAGGGATTCAAGCAAATTAGCCTCCCACTACTAAAAGCAAAGCACAGTAAGAGCCTAGGCCCATATTTCTTTAAAAAAAACCAACAACAACAAGCTTTCTACAAAGATTAAACCTTCACTATCTAGCTAATTGGCATGAAATTGTTTGGAGGGCTCACATGCTATGATGTTCTTCAAGCGATTCTTGGACTTGTTCTGTTCCTTTGATGCTACATACCATGGGTGAAGCTGGCTGCTTTTCAGCATCTAAACAATAAGAAAAAAACAAACAGTAGTGCAATTCATAACCTGTGTTTTTAAAGCTACGCATTTCTACTCCAACAGAATATAATTATGTAACCCTGCATCACAAAACAAACATAAAGTTGCCAGACATGGATTTTTAGTTGAGGATAGATTCTTAAAGAGCAGACTCTAAGCTTTAAAATGATGTGTAACTCATATCAAATGGACTCTCCTAACCAATCGAACTATTAGAAAGAAAGTGCACATTCTGCGAAAGTGTAAACTGAGAAAAGAGGCTCTGAAGCACAGGGTCTATTCAAGCGCTTAATCTTTACCGAGCCATGCTAGCTGTGCAATGAAAGGGACAAAACACAGGATGTAAACCATAGGAGCAACAACAATGAAGAGATTATCAGATTAAGCTGAAATTGAGCATGTTTTATTAGCACATGCTATCCATGATTAATGTCAACTTTCAAAGCAGTAGAGTTATCCTTTCAAAAGTTATTAGACTTGAAAATGAAGAGTGTGTAAAGGATTTCAAGAAATGGACAGTGGATACTAAAGACATACCTGATCATCTCCCCCAAAAATGGGTTGCAGAAAAACTGCTGAAAACACACTTTCCCATTCATGTTATGATCCCAAACTAAAGAATAATGTAGAAGAAGGATAGCTCTTTCAGAAAATATGAAAAACTAAAAATTTACTCGGTTGACCCACTTCACCTTTTTTTGAGTCCTCACGTAAAATCAAGGGGTGCGACTTTTTGTTCATTTTGTGATGCACGGTCACATATATACACACACATACATATACGAACTCATCATTTGTATTGTACATACAACTCTTCACAGTTTGGCTGATTCTTGAATCTGTATGCAGATAACGACTTCATCTGGAGGATGCATAAAAGAACAGTATATACTGGTTAGAAAATAGGCGCACACAGAGATAATATTTACATGATATTCCTTGATAAGTCCATTTCCTTTCTCCGCCTTCTTGTTCTTAATGTATGCCTGGAGCTCATAGATGGGGATACAACTTGGAGCTGCAACATCCTGGTAGACAACCCCCTTGTTACTTTCCTCCATCTCTTGTTCATTTAGGTTGTCATGACTACCACTCCATTCCTTGCTCCCACTGAGGGAGTCAAGCCCCTTAGAGGCACCTGTCTCTCTGTCCCCACCCCCATCCTTCTGATCCTTCTGGTGGTTGGGGTAATGCTTGGGATTCGGTAAGGCCTTGTGTTTGGAGTCAGAGATGACTGCAGTGCGTTCAATGACTGCAATAGCTTCTACACCTTCATACAGATGCTCATCTGGCTCATTACTTACAGCATTTACATACACAACACGGCTTTGCTCGTCTGCAGAATCTGTATTTAATGAATGAAGACAGAAGAGCAACAGGAGCACTGAATACACATTAGAAGGATACACATCACAATAGTAACCCCCCTCCACAAAGACATAGACATAATACTAGAAAAGAAAAGAGGTTTTATAATAGTTTCAATTCAAAATCAGAATAAGGAGATCATCAGCTGACATATGATTATGTGTAAGAATGGGATGTTCCAAACTAATCAGAATAAACGATGGAATAGTAAACACATAGGAATGCCAATTTTGAGAAAATCGGTTGTGGATCAAAGTCTAACATAGATCTCCAGTCATTGCAAGTCATTTATCTCCAAGGTTTGTCCTTACATTTCATTTCATTTCAATGTATTTTCATATTTCTCACATAAAGTACAATAAAGTATCTAAAAACGAACATTATACAGAAACATAAATTAGATGAAACTTCACCGGAATGTACAAAAGTGTGTCTCGGTATAATCACAAGGTCTGTATACATGAGAGTTGAACTAAGGTCAGAATGCGAGAAATATGATGGGGCCTGCATAAAAGCAAGCTTGTACAGCCGCAGGTCCCGTGATAAATCAGATTAGGGGAACTATGAAATACAAATATCTTTTTAGACCATACTATAACTGTAAAACCGATTAAAACAAACAAAAAATCAGCTTAAATAAATGTTACTAAATATGATAAAAATAAATTTTATTAAAAAAAATACTTTAAAAGTACAAGGCTAGAAACAGAATTTTTACTATGGGGAGGGGTTCTGTACCCTCAGATTTATGGCTTGTTAAACAAAAGAAAACAATAGGAATAAATAGACCATCAAGGCGTCATATTTTGAGTATTTGCAGACACAGGACATTGATTACAATTTGAATTTGAAGATTTCAGAAATGAAATTCAGAGTTAAAAGAGTTAATAAATTATATCAATTTCTTCCTTGTTCAATGGAGTGGATCAGAGTAAGTGACAAGTACAATTCAAATCTCTAGTATCTAAAATGATTGTGAGGTTCTTGCAGTTATAATGAATCCCGTTAAGGTAATACAAATCACTGTGCCTAAATATTTTCCCAACATTTACAATTAATATATCAAACACATTCCATCGATTTCAACATTCTCTCATTACCACAGAGAGTCACAAAGATATTCTGTAAGTCAGGCTCAAGCAAATGAAATACTCCAATTCATCACCTGATAGGATCAAACACATATACAGCAACAACAAACAAATCACTGTCTAACTTTTAATAATCATGGCAAAGGCAATGCACACGATACCAAGATAGGGTGCAAAAGAATTATCTGCAAGATTTGATTAAGGATAGGATCTTTAAATGTCTTCATCCATCACTTGTGGAACTGATATCAAACAAACATTTGAGTGGAAACTGTTATCTCTGTAAAGACTGGTTTGTTTAATTTCAGAGAAGATGATATATCAAAAGAAAAAGATGTTGTTGGACAAAAATATCATTGTTGTTATCCGGGTGTAGTCAAGACTGGATTGTGCCACACACATGTATTCCTGATGAGAATTTTTATCCTAAAAATTGTGTTTATTTGATTTCAAAGTGATGCCACAGTTAGTTAAATTGGAATCATCATAGTGAAGACTGGATTGGTCAACTTTTCATTTATGAAGGAGATGATGACCACACATTTTCTTTTTTAGAGAATTGTCACCATCAAGACTAAGTCACTCACTTTATAGGGGTGTTTTAATGAGGGGCAGAAGTGCTTCCCTTCCTTGTCGTAGGTCTTTTAAATATTGGGTACATGGTGAATTTGCAAAACTGCGATATTCTCATCTGAGTTGGTGGAGTAGTTTAATTTTCTAAGAATTTGCCCTAGTTTCATTTATTTTACTCTTTCAAAATTCTTCGAAATACTTTGGGGCTTTTGGAGGCATGAGTAATCAATGAGCATGAGGTTCAATGTAGGTTTATAGGAAATAAGTATGCAGAAAAGTCTCTCTTATGAAATTATTCCTGTATTTTTGTAGCTTTCATCATATTTCTAAATGAAGATTAAAGGGAGTTACATTGGAGATATTAATGAAATGTAAAACTTCAGTTGTTGGACAAGAAGATCTATCCCCTCATCCGTATTTTCACTCACAACATCACCCTTATTTGTTGATTATGAGTTTACCACATCATGAAAAGTTGATTCAAATAACTAAATTTTACGATTCCAGGTAACATTAATCTCTTGAGACCCCATTATTTCACTACAATGAAAGAAGCATTATGCCTATACACAGAGTTGTGTTCAAAGATTTTACTCACCATTTCTGCCATCAAGGTCTTCTTTATCCTGGTTCTCGTCACTTCTTCTGTACAGCATTCAGAAGCGTAAAGTGTACACAAATTCTTTCATTATATGTCACTATTTGGAAAGTTGGTATGCGCAGATGGATGCAAATTTCTTGTCATACTTTTTTTTAAAAAAAAGTATGCGACCTTTTTCTTCTGTTTTCGGTGAATCGATGTTAACAGCTCATATGAATTATTTATAAATAAGTTTTTTTTTTTTTGTATAACAGGAATATACCCCTTGTACGAAAGAGAAAAAATAAGAGAAAGCCTCGCAGACCATGGATTACTAAGGGTATTTTGTTATCGATAAAAACACGCAATAGCTTATATAAGAAAGCATTACACACGCGATTAGATGCTGATTTTAAGAGATATAAAAAGTACAGAAATATATTAACAAATATTACACGATTGTCACGTAAATTTTATTATTCAAAAGATATTGAATCGAAAGGATCCAATACAAACTCATATTGGAATATAATTAAGGATCTTTTGGGAAATAAAAAAGTTATTTGTTCTAAAATTATTGAAAATGGATATGAAATTACGGACCAACGTGATATTGCTAATTCTTTTAATGAGCATTTTATTAATATAGGATCAAATTTAGCATCTTCCATAAATGAAAGCGATATTGATTTTATGCAGTATTTCTCTGAATCATTTGATATTTCTTTTTTTTTTCTCACCAACTTCATACCATGAAATAGTTAACATTGTTAAAGACCTCAAATTTAGTAAGTCTTCGGGTTATGATGGTTTAAGTGTTTATCTCCTTAAACAGATTATTCATTTTATCGCACCCCCACTAGTACACATATTCAACATATCTTTCAGTTCTGGCCGCTGCCCAAACTCACTGAAAAAAGTGATTTCCATCCACAAAAAAGATGATCACACACAACTAAAAAACTACCGCCCAATATCCCTTCTCCCAAGCATATCAAAAATTATAGAGAAAATTGTTTATAAAAGACTATTTCCTTTTTTATATAAAAATGAAATTCTTATTCCGAATCAATTCGGATTTAAGAAAAACCATTCTACAGATTACGCTATTACTCAACTTTGTGATAAGATAATTGAAGCTTTTATTAATAAGGAACATATTGTTGGAGTTTTTATGGACCTGAGTAAGGCATTTGATACTATTGATCACAAAATTCTTATCCGCAAATTAAAACATTATGGAGTTCGAGGAATACCTCTTTTATGGTTCACCTATTATTTATCTAACCGTGAGCAATATGTTGAATTTGATTCATGTTCCTCCAGGAGGTTAAAAATCAATTGTGGAGTACCACAAGGGTCTATCTTAGGCCCTCTGTTATTTCTTATTTATGTTAATGATATAATTAACGTTTCACCAATATCAACTTACATTTTGTTTGCAGATGATACAAATATATTTTATTCACATAAAGATCCACAGATACTTATCCACACACTTCATTTTGATTTAGGTAAAGTTTCTTCCTGGTTCAAATGCAATAAATTATCTTTAAATATTGATAAAACTAATTTTATACATTTCAAAAACGTTCATTCTTCTGATATTGAGTGTAATTTATATATTGATGGGTTACCCCTCGTAGAAAAAAAGTCTACTAAATTTCTTGGTGTAATTATTGACGCTAATCTTACCTGGAATGAACATGTAAATAATATAAGTAATATTGTATCAAGAAACATAGGTATATTGTTCAAACTGAAAGATTTTTTGATAGAAAAGTCTCTTTTTATTTTATATAATGCACTGATTTTACCATACATCACATACTGCAATATGGTATGGGCAAATTCTAACAAGACAAAAATTCAATCAGTTCATCTTCTCCAAAAAAGAGCACTCCGCATTTGTACCAACTCACATTATCTTGCAAATTCTGAACCATTATTTTCTAAATTGAAAACTTTGAAAATCCATGATATTCATACATTACAAAGCGCAATATTCATGTACAAATACAAATCCAACACCCTCCCTTCCTCGTTCCACAACCTATTCACTGTGAACTCCAGCGTCCAAGCTTACCCAACTCGACATTCTAAAGATTATCACCTCCACAATCCCAAGTTAATGATAGCTCACAAGTCAATTAGACATCATGGACCTGACGTTTGGAATAATCTTAATCAAATTAAGACAACCAAAATATAATGATGTATGAGTGATAAGAAGTTTTGGGTTTTTTTTTTTTTAACGTTCACTCACAAACAGTTTATATTGATATAGTATTAGTTTTAGTACTTTGCTGCGCATCAAAATTGTATACAGAAGTATGTAGAAGACATACATGTGACACAAAGAATAAACCAGAATCAATTTAATCAGGTATATATACCCAAACATTAAATTAACAAAATTGTATTTCATCGCATGCACAGCTCAGCACAGCACAGCACTGCACAGCACTCACCTCAGCACAGTATTATAATAAAAAATGCCTATTGATAACAAATAAACGAAAACTTTTTTGAATTCCCCCTTTACTTTTGAATTCATAAATTATTACAATATTTTGGATTTGACTATTGATTCTATTTTTGTAGACACGTCGGTTATACAGATATGTAAATCTATTTTAAGTCTCGAATTTTACCCCGAGGCCTCGATCCATGTCAAGCTGCTGCTTATGATCGCGGTCTTCTGCTTTTCTCTTACTATAATATCAAAAAAAAAAATCAATTTATTCATATCCCCTGTGTTATATTTTTTTTTTCTAAAATTCGTTTAATGAAACGACGTAATCAATTATTATTTACATACTCTACAAGTGTTGATTTAACGATTCGCCTCCGAACTTTTTTTTTTTGTGTGTGAATGATATGCTACACGTCTTATACATCGAATACTGTCACGTTCATAGTGTGTGTGTATATGTACCTTGAATTAATTTGCAAGACAGTATATGCTTGCTTAAATGTCGTGTAACGTTAATTTCTAAATGTGTGTATTCTTTTGTTATGTGTGATTTGGAAAAAGGCAGAAATAAAATCAATCAATCAATTAATATTAACTTTTCATGAGGCAACATGCGTTTCACATATGAACCTTGATTACATTTCTTGTAAGATGACCCCATCCCATACCTACCTTGATTGAACAAACAAAATTCTGAGCACCTGCAGAATGCCAAAATTTGTATACTTGTATATGCAAAATATCAATGCAAGCTACTACGCTTGAATCACATGATGGCTTGTTCTTTTCAGTGGTCAAAATTGCGCATTCAGAGTGAGACATTTATATATAAGGGAGATTTGATTTTGTAGACCCTTACACTTGACTTCACCTCTTTCAGAACGGAGGAGGAGTAACACAACCATTATTTAACATAATATGTCAGTAATAAGTTGAGGGAATGTGTAATTTTCACAGAATAACAAAATATGTGATTATATATAATAATTATATTATATATGTAAATTCAAGAACTGTAGTTGTCTAGTCATCCAAAGATTTAAACATTCATTGCTTTTTAATGCAATACCAGATTTTCCTCAAACCTCATGTATACATTATCTACTATTTTAATATATAGCTGTATTCGCTCAATTAACATGTTAATCTGGGTTTCATTTTCTTCTACATGAAGAGAACATACAACTTTTATACCAAAAAGCGAGGGTATTAATGACTTTGTCTTCTGATGAAACAAACCTTCTGTAGAAAATGAAACCCACAACCAGACCAACTATAGTGAAGATGGTGAGACCACCAACAACACCACCAGCTATAGCACCAATTGCAGAAGGCGGGTCTGTAACAAACAGCGTCCAGAGAGATGTGATGTTGGACCAATTATAAAATATCAATATTACTGCAAAAAGGGGCAGGTGAGATTGTACATGTGAGGCATAAATAAATTAATAGGGACAATACCTAAAGGATATCAAGCACACATTCAGTCCAGTAATCCTTTGTATGGATATACACAGAGGAATATATACATACATTAAACAGATAAATACAACTCTGAAGTATGGTTTGAATTCTTTAGTGACCTATTATTGCAGAATTACATCGAAGTGTTTCCACTATTTACCTCCATACAGATACAGTGCTCAAGGCAATATACCTCTGTAATGAGAGGTCAGGCCCGTAGCCAGGGGGGGGGGGGGGGGGGGTGCGTCGGGTGCGTACGCACCCCCCCCCCCCCCAAATTCTGAAAGGTCCACTTTTTCATAAAAACGGTTTTTAGCAATTCTCAAGATAACAATCCAAATAAATATAAAGACACATTATATGCTACGTAAATGTGGAAGAGTACGTTTAACAATGTTAAAAATAATTGTACGAAACCCTTTTGTTGTATGAACCATCGGATCGTCCCCATGCACACAAACACAAATGTTAAGTATCAATTTGTGCGAGCTATTATTATATTGGCACTGCATGCCATGGCCCTTGGCGCGTGTGACCGGTGTTTTTTTTTTTTTTTTTTTTTCCACTGGCTGCCCGAGTACGTGCGATTCGTGGATGACATTGAGGTTGACACTTGCATTTTTTCACAGGAACAGAGGTAAGTGGATGAAAATCTAATAGCCTCAAGTTTACATATATGATAAAAATTAAAGAAATTTCCTCGAAATTACTATAATCGAAAACCTGAGACATTTTATATCTACGTCTCACAAAGATATAGTACATGTATATATAAGTACATGTTGGCATGATAATGCCTGGGGATAGATTATTATGTCAACTATTTTCCATTATGAATGCATGCTCCAATCAAATCGTATGAGAGAGAATGGAAAGTGCTGAGCTATGCAGTAAAATGGTAAAGTAAAAAGTTTGTCAGATAGTATTACAAAAGCCTGAATATTGCAAGAGCTCCGGAGTAAAAACAGTCAGTGAAAAACCCTATGTATGATAGCATTGTGAGAGCGTTAGACTGCATTGTGACGCATCGTTATTTAATTTACATTCTTTATTGATATATTTTCATAAATACATTGTATCTCAGGTAATGAGTCGGATTGGATTACAATTCTCACTTACAGCTTTGTAGAAGTCTGAGTCAACAGCATGGGCGTAAATCCCGGGGGGGGGGGGGAGGATGGGGGGATATATCCCCCCCCCCCCTGAAATGGAGGAGGGGGGGGGGGGGATGGCCTGTACAATCATCCCCCCCCCCTGAATTTTTAGGAAAAAATGGAGGAAGCAGAATGTGATATGTATCAATTTTGGCATATTGCATGACGTTTGTACGCCGGCCTTCAGACAGGTAACAGAGCTGAACAATATATGCTATCTTGTAGGAAAATGTATACACAATCTTCTCAGGCGCTCGCTCGCTTCGCTCGCTCGCGAAGAAAGTAACATCGACATACACTGCGAGGTATGGCTCAGACATTGACAACGTCAAATAGTATAGGTCTACATTGTAAACATCCTATGACGCGAGTAACTGGGGACCATCTGCAAAATCATAGTGTACGAAAACAAACAAACAAACAATAACAAAAAATATATCGCCATAATTGAACCCCCTCCATTTCCTCAATCATTATTGAGAAACGACAGTGACTGATGACTCAGTCAGGATACATCTATGGGCATACCCAGGGAAGATCAGGGGCGTCGAATGTATTTGGGGGGGGGGGGGGGCAAAGGGGCATTTGCCCCGCCCCTATACGGATGTGTTTAGGCAGACAAATCATTTATCCCCCAAGCAATTCCCGAGATGAGGACAAATCTCGAACTTTCTAAATGGAAAATATTGTCCAAATATCGCCAGAATTATGCACCAGATCGTTGTATTGCAATCATAAACATGCAAATGCTCTGCTATACAGGATCCCTTTCGATAAACTTTGTACACTTTTGATATTGATGTATATTTCCCTAATCAAAGACTGTGGAGCAGATCTTTTAACAAAAGCACCCTCATATTATGAAGAGGCGTCGATGGGGGGGGGGTGGTTCCCCCATAAAAGTGGGACAAACAAAAGCGAAAAATATAGCTACAAACGGCAGTTTTTAGAGTGTAAAATGTCAAAATTTTAAAGCTCGCTCGCTCCGCTCGCTCGCATTTAACCGCTATGCCATTCCCCTGATGTTGCTGCCAGTGACTGACAGCAGTTGCGCCCGGTGCGCCCCCCTTAATTGCCAAAGCGAAAAATATAGCTACAAACGGCAGTTTTGTCAAAATTTTGAAGCTCTCTCGCTTCGCTCGCTCGCATTACTAATCATTATTCCATTCTCCTTGTGTTGCTGCCAGTAATTGCCAGCAGTTTTCGCCCGGTGCGCCCCCCCCCTTAATTTCCAAAGCGAAAAATATAACTACAAGCGGCTGTTTTGGGACTGCAAAATGTCAAAATTTTGAAGCTCGATCGCTTCGCTCGCTCGCATTTAACCATTATGCCATCCTCCTGATGCTGCTGCCAGTAATTGCCAGTAGTTTTCGCCCGGTGCGCCCCCTTAATTTCCAAAGCGAAAAAATACAGCCACAAACGACAGTTTTTTAGACTGTAAAATGTCAAAATTTTCAAGCTTACTCGCTTCGCTCCCTCGCATTTAATCATTATGCCATTCTCATGATGTTGCTGCCAGTAATTGCCAGCAGTTTACGCCCGGTGCGCCCCCCCCCCTTCATTTCCAAAGTAAAAAAAAAATACAGCCACAAAGGACAGTTTTTTAGACTGTAAAATATCAAAATTTTCAAGCTCACTCGCTTCCCTCGCTCGCATTTAATCGTTATGCCATTTTCCTGATGTTGCTGCCAGTATATTGCCAGGAGTTGCGCCCGGTGTGCCCCCCCCCTTAATTTCCAAAGCGAAATATACAGCCACAAACGGCAGCCTTTGGACTGTAAAATGTCAAAAATTTTCAAGCTCGCTCGCTCCGCTCGCTCGCATTTAACCACTATGCCATTCTCCTGATGTTGCTGCCAGTGATGACAGCAGTTGCGCCCGGTGCGGCCCTCCTTAGTTTCCAAAGCGAAATATTAGCTACAAACGGCAGTTTTGGGACTGTAAAATGTCTAAATTATTAATGCAAAAAGATTTCATCGTGGGAGGGGGAAACCTCCCTACCATACCCTCCCCCCCCCTCGCTTGCTTCGCTCCCTCCGTGGCACATAACCGCTCCTCCTAAGATCAAATCCTGTCTACGCCGGTGATAGGCCCCATTGTTTAGTAGGCCTTCACAGTGATGTCGCACAGGCGGAGCAAGAGCTGAAATACCACGATTTAGTCATTCAATAATATATTGTGAATATTTCATTTTCTTATTGTTTTTTAAAGAAAAGAAAACAAAATTTCACCAAAAGTGTGCACCAGATCGCTGAATTTCAGGTCTGAAAATGCAAAATCTTCCTCGTGTGGGAGAGGGATACACACCCTCCCCCCGTTCGGTCGTTTCGCTCCCTCTCACAGATATTCAAAAACAAAAAGAAAAATGTTTTCATACTTTTAAGGTCTCATTTTCCGCCGAAAGTCATCTGACAAGCAAAAAAAAAAAAAAAAGCAACAAGAACAAAACGTCTTCATATTTTTGCTGCCACTTTCCTCCCACTATAACTTATTCCATGCAAAAAAGTGGGACATCCGATCCCTGTAAAGTGTGTGTGTGTGTGTGTGTGGGGGGGGGGTTCACCAAGCTTCCTCCCCCCCCCCCCCCCCCCCCCCACAAGGCTGCGCCGGTCCGGTTATGGGCTTGTAATCGTGGTGATGGTGACCATCCCCCCACTCCTCAGTACGGATTTACGCCGTTGGTCAACAGTATCACACAGTACTTCAAGACGTATTAAGTACAAACGATTTCTTGAGCCTGCACCGTTTCAGGCTCTGTTCTGGATACGGCGGTAGAAACTCATTCTTTTTTGTTGTTTATTTTATCATTATTTACTAATCTCTTTTCTAACTTACAGGTAGCGGATTTCTTTGCAGGCCAAATTCGGAAATGTAGTGTTGATTATTACTTATACATTTTTCTCATGTTGTGACAGTTCTATTGGTTCTCATTTTAAAGTGAGCCAAAACCTAAGAACATTTTCACTTATAATTTCCAAAGAGTATTATGCAGGCACGCAAACTCATTTTAGTTGTATTTCATTTAAATGTAATGGGTAAGAGGGTATGAGAGAGAATGGAAAGTGCTGAGCTATGAAGTAAAATGGTAAAGTAAAAAGTTTGTCAGATAGTATTACAAAAGAAACTCATTGTTTTTTGTTTGTTTATTTTATCATTATTTACTTATCTCTCTTCTAACTTAAATGTAGTGGATCTCTTTGCAGCCCAAATTCGAAAATGCCTAGAGACAGCTAGTAACCAAATATGCTACTATAATTTAATAGATAAGAAATAACCATTCCAGTATGTATCTTAGTGTGCACAGTAAGACAGATCAAATCAAATAGGAAAACATCTGAGCACTAAGCCTTAGGTCTGAATTTGCACTCAACTTCTTCCAATAGCAAACGGATGTTTAATTTTTGAATTTCACTGACCTCCAAATTTCACAAAGAAAACCTTCTTAGCATGATGGTTAATATGACATTTGACTGATATTGGAGATGTTTGCGAATCGGATCTACTACCTTTGATATTATTAAATCTAAAATGATTATTTGAAAGTTCGGAAATGCTGGAAATATCCTACCACAAGGAGGCAAAATATAAATGGTTCGCATTTACAATTGTTTTAAAAATTTTCTTATTTATTTTCGTTTTTGACAAACTTGCATACCAGGCTTCAGGCCTGCTAACGCGGGTATACAATAGAAAAAATAAAAGTTAAAACAACACCAGGAAAGTCACTATTCTCAATTTTGCGGCGCGCTACGCGCGCAGAGTCTCGAACACAATTAAACTTTGCAACTTCCTGGCAAAATGAGTTTTTACTATTTTCTAGATGAAATACCGTAACGCGATTGCATGCAACAGACAAAAATACAAATTTCCTCGAGACTTTAAAACGTCATTAAAACAGTCAAAATTCACAATTTGCGGCGCGCTTCGCGCGCAAATTCTTATACAACTTTTGTAGTTCGGTCGTCCAAAGAATATATATATATATATATACACTCTTAAAACATCCGAGTCAGAACTGACCCGGAACTGGGTCCGTTGGGGTCACACACCGTTCCGGGTCAGAAATGACAAGGAATGGGTCAGATATGACCCATTCAGAGTCATGAATTGGGTCAGGGTGACCCATTCGGAGTCTTCATGACCAAATTCCAAGTCATTTTTTTACCCGGAACGGTGTATGACCCCAACGGACCCAGTTCCGGGTCAGTTCTGACTCGGATGTTTTAAGAGTGTATATATATATATATATATATATATATATATATATATAATTGTGTGTGTGTGTGTGTGTGTGTGTGATCATTGGTATTGGTACCGAAGGTCCGTTTTTTTAGTGACCGCACCCCCCTTGAAAAATCCTGGCTACGGGCCTGGAGGTGCACACATAGCTATAGGTTAAATTAGGGTCTCTGTTACTGTGCTTATTGACATTGCTGAAAAATTCCCAAACCAGGCTTTATATTCCATGAAATAATAACTTGCCTTTTAAAAGTCATCTGAATCAAGTGCTAAAATCAGCAAAATGCTTTCATAAAATGCAATTTACTGCTGCTGCAATTACGTTTTCTAGGCGACTTACTATTTGTTTCACCAACAATCATAGGTGACCAGTCACTTTCACCAACACCATTGACAGTTCGTATCTGTGGAACAGATATTTTTATAAAGATCAAATGTTTATGTTCTAGGGAAACATACAGGTTTATCTACAGCATACATAGAGGTTACATTTTTATCAATTTCCTTGTATGTATTATTGAATGAAAAATTCATACACACAGTAGCATCAACATCCTGTTCACAAATTCTATTCTAAGTAAACTGGCACAGTCCTGTAAGAATTCCTGTTATTTTTGGGAGATTTTGATTTGTTCATCAGTACTTAATTTTGAGGACAATGTAAGTTAACAACTGTTTGAGCAACCCAAACAAAAGTTGGAGCATGTACATGTAAGAATGAGTGGAGTAAGCCTTGCCTAACAACTTTTGTGCACACAGGCTAAAGGTCAAAGGTCACATTTCAAGGTTAATTGCTAAAATTTCACCATTTTCTCGACCTGTATATTTCTGCTTTTTTTCTATATATTTCAATATTTTTTTAATGTCTGAATGTAATGTTATGAAATTCGGTGTGTGGCCTACACATTACAAGATTAGGATTCTCTCGGTAAGTTTTGGGTCATGAGATCAAGGTCAATTAGTTAAACTGATATACTTTTGCTTTTTTCCTTCGTTTTTTGGAAATGGCTGAAAGCATATCTTCATTAAACTTAACAAGTACGTATACTTGCTCGACATTGATTCTATTTGAAGTTTTGGGTCATGAGTTGAAAGTTCAAGGGTCAGAGGTCAGTTTAAATGGCTAAAATGGCATTATTTTCTGTATGCCCTGGATATGATTGAATGTATACACTTACAATGTACATGTAACAGTGTAACTGAACTTGGCAAAGACAATTGTGCATGCATTACCACACAGTAACGATATGTACATTGTAGGGAAAGTTTTTGGCCATGGGGCCAACGGTGCAGTGAAAACTGATAGCAATCCTCATCTCAAGCAATATTGTACCAGCCGGTTAAAATTTGATCTGGTCACCAAATATTCTTTACGTCATTTCCTCATATGGCTTTGACCATTCTATACAAGTAAAGCAAGAAAAATAAAAGGCCTTTACACAATGATTCCCTGAGATCCTACTCTATATGATTCAATCCTGTAAATCCAAATTAATTTGTGGTAGTGGCATGAATCTAAGGTGCACTATGCATGCACGAAATGTATCCAGTATTAGTACAAAGATTATATAGCTCAACACCCCACGACTGAAGACCACTACAAATTTAAGTCATATACTAGTAAATTGGATGTTCCTAATCCACAAGGTAAATGATAGAGGCCATTCACATTTTTTTTTTCTGCTGGTTTCTATTCACTATTTCACATACCTTATGACGAGAAAACAAACTTGGAACAGAAAAAGATATTTTTTTTTTCAGACATGGTAAGCACTGTCAAAAAACACCAAACACAAAATCAGTGTAACACTTTATTGGTGTTATGATGCATGGTCACCATTACATGCGTGTGTCTATTCGGCCTACACCTCTATGCATATGTGAAGGCCTACGTATGCTATCATGTAGAATTAGCTCTTACAGAGACTATAAAAGCATTTTCAGAAAGGTTCATTTGAGAAATTTAAGAAGTTATGACCAGATCTGTGATTGCTATAAACAGGTCAAGCTATAAGAATCTGGTGAATGCAAGTTACAGATCTGTGCAATACACTGTAATTATTCTTTGTTAAAGCATATATCTCGATAAAGGCTAGCTAGCAAGGAGTTTCGGGAGAATAGAATGAAAGGATGAAGGACAAACATACCTGTACTGAATACATACTTCCAGCCAAGAGGTCAAGGATAGGGTATATCACATCAAACTCTCCATCATCGACTGTGATCACAGTGTAATTACTGTCCATTTCTGGTGCTGTACGGCGATACTGCAGCCTGTAGGCCTGAATTGCTCCATTAAGGTGTTTAGGAGTGGCTGCAGACCATGTCACAGTGAGGGAATCCTGGCTAGTGTCTGATATTGCTACATTAACTGGTGAGGGTGGAGCTGGTAAAAAGAACAGGCACGACATAACGGAAGTATCTTTTAAGAAATATATCTATTGTATATGCTTGGATGTGTTCGTATAAGCATGGATCTTGCATTATTATCACTATTTACAGTTGTCTAGCCATTATGACTTTCACCACAATAAAAAGATTAATGAAAATGAGGTCTAAGATGTCTGATTTTGATATTGTCAAATTTGTCAGGCTCAAAAGTTTCTATAACATCTCAACAATTTCTCTCTTTCCTTTCCTCACTTTTTACTTGCCAGTATTTAAGTGTCACCATGCGAAAAGGAGAAAGTTTTTTTTTAATGAGCTGTACAGCAACAACTTGCTTCTAAAACATGTAAGTTGTTCCACCAAATTTCCTAAAACCTTTTACAGCATCAGAAAGAAAAGCAGCCATCAAACACCACAATCTAAGAATTGCCTTTAAAGTTTAGATGCAGTCAAGCATGTTATCATGAGTTCATTCGTAACTCTGTTTCACCTGGCCACTTTAATACCATGTCAACCTTCCCAATTCCTATTTTTATGAGGATATTGACAACAACAACAAAAAAAAAATGATGAAAAAGGATTGAGGCCTACATGGTCCCTATGAATCTGTCATTGTAACGCAAAGCATTCTAGAGCATGCAAAAAAAAAAAATATGTTTGGTACACATCAGAAATATGTTTATGTAAAAAGTTCAAAAGTGAATTTTGGTAGGAAATAATGTTAGCGCAATCAGCACTTTAGACATGTCTTACTTTCTTCCAGTGTCCTTACGATCATCTCATTGCTTGGACCACTTTCTGAATCTTTGTTGGCAGCAGTCACTGAGATGGTGTACTCTAGATATGGTTCTAGGTCTGTCAGGATGACCTCAGTACTAGGAAATGTTTCTGGTAATTTAGATCCAGAAAAGTCTGAGATTTCTGCTGTGTAGTGGACTGTGTAGGCAATGAAGCCACTTCTGCATTCTCCTGTTCCATTGGGTGGTGCCTGGAAAATAATTGAAGGGCTTGAATCATTACAGCCCCATGTTATTATAGATGGCGATTCTACTATGATCCTAATATATATATATATATATATATATATATATATATATATATATGTCATTGTATACGCATGTGACATAATACACTAGTCTTCTCATCCAGCAGTGAATGCGCAGATACTTTATTAAAAAAAAATCCTAACTTTTGAACGGATTTTCCGATTTTCCCCCAAACTTTCACTGATGTGTTCTACTAATATTGTTGCCTTAACTCAATCCACATGTAAATGAAGGTGGACTTGTCCTTTATATCTTCTTTGTTCATTAGTTGTTGCTTTTTTCATGCATCATTGCTACTCAATGCAAATAGTATTAGTTGTAGTCATTGCAAATATCTTCAGGAAATTGGCTCTATGTCTGATACAATAAGTAATTCGTTCGCAGACCGGTCTTTTAGTATATATACATTTTACCTGTTCACTTCAACCAATGTTTGACTAAACAGTTCAATTCAACACCATGTTCAAACTAGTGTTGTTCTAGAATGCTAAGAGGTAGGACAGAAACCATATTCTGCATATCCATGTTGGTTTGGCCCTGGCATTTGATTAAAGAAGTAACCCAAATGATATGGATGAAGTGAATGCAGCGATATTTAAAAGTAGAACACATCATTACAGGTTTGAAGAAAAACGATTTTAAAGTTAGGAATTTTTAAAAGTTTGGTGCTGTCATCGCTGGATAAGGAGACTACAGTGAAAACTTGACATAAAGAGATGATATAACACAATACCTGATATAACAACCAGTTTCACCGGACCCAATGAATTAATTTTGTTTTATAACGTTTATTGACTGCTGATATAACAAAGAATTTCAAATTCAATTTCAATTTCAATATATTTTCATATTTCTCGATGAAAAATTACATCAAATATAACAAAATTAAATGAAATACATGACATATATAGAATATTGCAAATATATAAAACATAATAGTGGTCGATCTGTTAAGTTTGGAATCTGTGAATGAATGCTAAAGAAATATGAAGGAACCTACTTAAAAGCGAGCTTGTTGAGCGTAGGTCCCAGTTAAAAACGAGTTTAAGATTGAGAAGGGGAGCACGGGTACAACAATGATCGGAACATAAGAGAAAAACAAAATAAAAAAATACAATTATACAGTTATATAGCAAATTCTTCTCTAGTGCAGGTTAGGGGTCGGAAAAGCCACATGCTGTAAGCGGATGAACCATTGTCGTTCTGGCAATACAATATGACTTAATATATAATAACAATGATACCGTTTAGACAGTATTAGAAATGTGAACATTGCGTGTATTAAGAAGGGAACACAAGCACCAGCAAATCCAGAAAAAAAGAAGACATTCAATAACCAGTTGCAGTGCAATGAGAATGTGAAATACCAACTGTTTCCTCGTCCCAGCTATCTTTAAAGAGGGAAAAATATACATAACACATAACATATTTGATATAAAGAACACAATTGAACCTTGGTCCCATGGATTTTCGTTATACTGAGTTTACTGTACTACACTTCATAACGTCATTTTGGATACCAAAAAAGAACATACAAGGAAAATTCAATGGAAATAATTTTTCATCAAAAGTACACATTTCATTGACTTGTTACCGACAATTCTATTTTTTTTTAATAATTTGAGTACAATTGAATCATAGATTTACTTTAAAAATCTCAACATGTTTAAAAATGCCTTTGAGGTGCAAAACTACTTTTGGGGAGCTGGGCTAACAATATAAGGCATATTGTTATTTCTGTAAGCATTGAATATGTCTTTAATAAACAAAGAATTCTTGTTGAAAGAATTCTTCTCTGAATTCAAAGCATATCATATCCAACATTTTTTTTATAGTCATTCATGTATCTTAAAAGATGAATTGCAAATTAACATAGATTTGATAAATTTAACACGATAGCAGAGATTTCTGTTTTTCTGACTAGATATTATACTGCTTTAAATGTTTTTTTCTTTTAAAGGACTAATAGTTCCATGTCATTTTAACAACTGTATTCGATTGTGCAAAGCATGGAAACTTTGGTTCTGAATTGACAACATATTCTTCGAAATGATCCTGTATATCATGAAATGTAAGACTACCCACTATGTTGATGCAATATATATGCATATAGGTATACATGTATACTCATTAGGTTTCACTATAATGACAGCGCTATTTAGCTGCATTATTATTAGAAACAAAGCTTTGACAGAGAAATCCTCAACAAACACTGAGTTGGAGTATCACACTTGTGTATTTTCCTTTCCAGATACTTCACAACAGAAAATGAAAACGTAAACTAATAAAATGACCTTCGAAATCAAGATACATTTGTAGAGATATAATTAATAAATTTGCACAAAAAAGAACGTTAGGAGAGGCAACCAACCTACTAAATTGAAAGCGGAGCTAGACCTTTTTTATAGTTAAAGTGAAAAATTGTTTCCAGCTGATACACTGGTGATTCACATTGGCACTGGATAAATGGTCACCAAACAGTAAGGATCCATTACATGTGAATTACATGAAATAATGAGAAGTGTACACTCAGTTTGTTGTGAATGTACTCCTCAATTAAAATACCATCTACAAAACTAACGAGATGAGAATTATCTCTATCATATTATTTTAGTTAGTAGGCTTCCCTTTTAAAATATCAAGACACCGTGTAAAATACATACCTGCCACGTGACATTGATTTGTCTGGGAGCATTTGCTGTTGCTGAGACAGGGATTGGGGAGGCACTGGGACCTGACACAAAAGAAGTGAAGAGAAAAATCAACAAATGGTTGATGTGTATAATTTGTAATTTAAGTGATTGACAACTGATAAATTAATAGCTGCTATTGGGCATCATTAAATACAAATTGATTAAGGTATCGATTATATATGCTCTTTGAAGGATTTGCATGGTGGTGAGAATGTAACAAAGGGAGAAGTTTGAGGTCCACCCTGTGGGAAGTCCTTAAAAGGGCTGTGGAGAGAAGAGGTGAAGGAGGTGAACAGAAAAATATGAAGAGGGGAAAGAGTTTCCTAGTGTTGTTTAATATTTCGTGTAATATGAAGTTGGAGTTGCCATGTGTATAGTCCTGAAAAGGATTGAGCATTTTTTATTAATAGGAAGTGAACTCCTATGACGGAAAGATCAGCGTGTGGATGTGCCAGATAAAAAAGTGTTGGTTTATTCTTTTGTGATAAGGATGTATGCCTGAGAGGTCAGATCACTGTGTGGCGAGCCCTGGTAAGGACTGTTTGGTTTTTGTTATACAATTGAAATGTAAGTTCTCATTAGGGATGTATTGTTTTATGACATTTCAAGATACAGTAAAGTCAGAAAGGTTCAGATTATTATTGATTAATAACATTTTTTTTAATCTGTGCAAACCAGTGGTTATCAGTGGGGTCTTTGTTCATATTTGCACAAAAAGATAGATGAAGTGGATTGCCACACAAAAGTTTCCACTGTACATCATTAAAAAATGACAAGCAGAATGAGCTTGGTTCTTCTCAGCAGTGTAAGAACAGAGCAACATTTATCCCTCAAATAAGCTGATATGGTCTCATGATTCATGGCAATTATACATTGTAAGTTTTATGTATATGCTATGCATCATATGCATTTAATGCTGTCATTTGATAATTGTTTACTTTCACTGCAAGTGTTAGATTGTGACTCATATATACTGCTTTTTTATGTTTACCTGCTTTTTTTTTTAAATCTGGCTTTCACAGGATATGGCTTTGCTATATTAAATCAACAAATATCCATTGCATTCATTTTTGAATATGAAAGTTACTATGTCGTCTAAGAAATCTGAAGATATCATGCTATAGCAAATTCCGACCCTCACGCTGATTTCATTGGACTTTACATAAATCTCAGTAATCTGGCCTTCCATCCTCCATACACGAAATAAGTTCAAGAAAAATGATCAATGACTTCTGGCACTGCATAAACATTCTAATCCAACTTTTTATATGTTGTAACTGTGATCAGTGAAAATACCCCCCCCCCCCCGAATTTTCAATACTGCATTGTGAAGAAATTTGTTCATTAGCATGAAAGTCTTAATTGTGTTTGTCTTAACACATATCTATTTATATTAAACATTCTTGCATCAAGTTATCTTTATGGGAACTGACTTGACAAAATTAATAACCAGTGAGTAAAGATATACAGTTACCCCTTCTATAAGAGATGAGAACCGTCACTGGCTATACTAATAGAAGCTAGGTAGTCTAGTGGATATACTGTAACTCCTGTCCAGCAATCAGTATGTCGTGGGTTTAAATCTAACCTGAGAATGTATGGCCAAGATTTTTTCCATGGCTATTACTCGAAGACATAAATAATCCATGTTAGCTGATGTCTATATAAATGGCAATTTGTCCATCACTTGCAGTGAAAATAACTACATGCAAGAATCATTTATTTGTGAGATCTTACTTGCACACTTGGTTGCTGTTAGGAAAGCATTGGACCTGGGTCCTGTCCCTCCTGGACCCTCCCTGACCGCTGCTACACTGACCTCATAGTCAGTGTCTGGATCTAAACCAGTTAATGTTGCAGACGTCATTGAGGCTGCTACTATTTGTCCATAATTCCAGTTTCCATCAGGAATCCTGTAATAGGTGATATATTCTGTTACAGGTGGGTCTCCAATATCAGTCTGCTCATTCCAAGCCATCCACTCAATGGTAAGAGAGCTGGATGTTGATGCAGTCACTATTGGTGCAGCTACAAGTACAGGCAGGACTGTAAAAGACATATCACAAAAAGAATCATGATCTTGATTAAAGGTAAAAAAGAGTTTTCATAAGACTGCGTAAATTGTTATGTGTTTTGTCTTTAAATGGAGAAAACTGCGAAGAAATACATTAAATAATGCTTATTATACACGATTTCAGTTGAGTAACAACGAAAATGCAAAATATTACTTAAACAGTTACTTCGGAAGCAATGTAGTCTCAGAGCATACCCGATTGTGGTTGCCATGTGATGTTTCATATTTAACCACATTGGTTACAACAATATCATATCAAGCCATAGCAGTATCCATTATAGGTCGAGAGTGAGTTTGATAGCTGCATGTGATTCAATACTACAAGCCCGTACTGCTTGACACGATTTTATCATCACATACTAGTAGAGTTCCACATACCAAGTACTGAACAGGGAGGGTGCTCCGGCAATTAAAGTCAAAACCAACTTGTACTATTTCACAATTTTGATCTCAAAATGTAGGCCCTACTCCAAAACAACTCAATAGTAAGCCAAGTAATCCAGACAAGAGTGCCTTTGGGGAGCCTTTCGCTATATTGCAAATAGAGTTCAAATGGTGGAAGATGTAATTTGAGATCGTCTACACACTATTTTCAGATTTTAGAACTTCATTTATCTGCAGCAAATATGTTGCAGCAATTCTTAAAGAGGCATTCCAGATGACTTCCATAATTTCACATCGTGTAGTTCATAAATCGACAGCTCCATGTCCAATTTATTGTGGTCTTTGAACAGAGAAACAAATACTCTGAAAAATATCAAACCAATTACACTGAACAGCTTTGATGACATAGGAGCCTCACAAACTTCAGGAATGTATCAGTGTAATTCCACTACAATCCTGCTTGATTGACAAGTTTACCTGTGTAGAATGTATGCATACCTTCTTCTCTTGTTCTGTTTCCTTGAGTCCCAACTCATACATTCTTATGGTGAGGCTGCCATATCATCGTCCTTGTTCTTTGAATTTGTTTATAGATTTTGAAAATATTCTTATTCCTCATCCCAATCACGATAAATTCTGAAACTCTGTACTCAGTATAAGTAATTTATCGTTGTTCAAATGTTAAAGTCTGAAAATCATCCGGAGGTCTCCTTTACGATATAGATTTTATCAATGTAAACAAAGTACATTGTGTGAGGCTACAAATTGGATAATGCAGCATTTACCAAAACCCACTTCTACTACCTACCGCAACTCTGATATCAAATAGGAATTTTAAAGTTTCATAAGATATCTTCCGATTCATTCATCGTTTTCTTTTTGCATTTTGCTTAAAGAAATATATTTGACTTCCTATTTTAAGCAATGATGTTCTGCCTTTGTTAATGACATCATGAAGAGTTTGACTTGATATCATGAATGTTATACATCATGATTTCATATAAAAGAGTGCACTGAAATATGTTATATGTAGCTAAACTTGCAAAGAAGACCTGGTGCATATTCACTTTGCCTATCATACCATGATTGATATTCTATTAGCTTTTGTAACATTGCTAACACTGCAGTCATGCAATCTAAATGTCAAACATCAATTCTATAACTAATTTCATTGATGATACAAAGGTTCTTTCACAGGTAAAAGGAATGCTGCTGGGAAGAGTTAATTATTTCAAATATATGTATAGCCAGTGACTAGTCAAATCTGGATGGAAGTAAGACAGCTATATATGAAGGGATATTGTATATACAAAGTGTAGTATTCTGCACGGTACACTGTATATGTAACAAGTCACTTACAACCTATTCATTCACCCCATTCCCATTGCCATGAAGCCACTCTACGGCATTCATGAAAACTGTGTATTCCCATCCACTAAAGGTATTAACCTTAAAAAGAAATATTAAAAAATGCCTTTACACAGTCTTGAACATCTGCCATGAATTTGGAACTAACAACTATTTGGTTTGATCTCCAAATTATGTCACAGACACCAAAAACATGGGGACTACAAGAATTTTAAAAAGAATCCTTCTGTCACTTTAATACACACTCCCGACCTCTACCTGTTTTGGTTCACGAGAAAAGCAAACACAATTAATGAACAGTTTATTTTTGACATCTGGCCAATGTCTTGAAACACCAGATGCTATAACCAACTTTCGTCCTTTTCGTTGGTTCCTTCCAAGTTCAAATGAACAGGTGTTATAGCTTTAACCAAGCTTTTGACGTAAATAAGTTGCAAATAACTGTGTTATATATCACACATAATATCATAGAAACATAATGCACATCCAACGATACATATTCATGTCTTACCGTAAGTCATTGTATCAACACTAAGACTTGCTTGATCTTCATTTAGGACACATTCATATTCTCCAGAAGTCTCTTGACTAACTGTAAAGACTATCATACGCTTTTCTCCAGATGCATCCAAGGAACTCTGATCTCGACTTATGCCAGAATCATTACGTACACCATCTATGAGCCGGTAGAGATTGATATCTGTTGCATTAGGTGGTGGGTCTCCTTCAACAACACAGGTGAGGGATGACGGCTGATAAGGATTTACTTTGACACTGGTGAGACTGGAAATTCCTGAAAGGAAAGAGAGTATACTAGGTGTTATATTCACATGAGAATTATTCATAAGCTTTGTACGAAGTGAAGGTCTTTTGATTTGATTTGATTTTGATTTGATTTATTGGTTTCTGTATCATCATTGTACATGTACACATTCATGTACAAACATAAATATAAATTGTTCGCAGAGTATTTTCTTCTTCATTGCCTGTGTACAATGTACAGCAAGAGTACAACAAAACATACAACAATGAATAATACAGAGGGGCCACAGCATAAGCGTAGGTTGATTTGCGTGCAGCCCCAGTAGCGTAACATAATACTATAATACATCGGAAGGAGAATAGGAGGGAGGGATGACTTGCATAGGGATAGGATAGTTGAAAGGAGTAAGGGAAAGGAGAGGTTTGTCTGCTTTCACTAAAGGTTTATACAAAGTAAAATCACCTGTATCACTGATTAGCAAGACATGACAAAATATTTCCTCACTGAGGTACAGGTGGACAGTTGATACAGGTCATGGTCGGTTACATAATCATTATTACATAATAGATTAAATGCGTCGATATTTCTACGAAAAAATTTTCGTGTATAATACATTAACAATAACAATGGAATTACTGGTATTCAGATAACAACTTTGTTTTTACAGCTTTCCTAAAAGAATACATGGACTTTAAGCTTCGAATTTCAGAAGGAAGAGAATTCCAAACATCAGGTCCGGTGTGTCTGACAGATTTCAGAGCCATCACTGTTTTGGGATTATATAAGTGAAACTTTTCATATTGTCTTGTTGGATAAGAATGTCCTTGTTTAATTGAAATAGTGAGTAAAAAGAAGAAGGCAACTGACCATTATGTAAACGAAACATAAAGAGTGAGTTTTGCAAAAAAATTATGTCATTTACCTTAAGTGTTCTTAATTCTGCGAATAAAGGATCTGAATGGTCTCGATAACCTGAGTTGGTGCATATACGTATAGTTTTCTTTTGCAAAAGTAATATACTATCAATGTGGCTTTTTGAAGTTGCCCATACAATGTTACAATAAGAAATGTGCGATAATATCAACGAATTATATAACATAAATAAAATATTCTGAGGGACATAATACTTTAACTTCTGAAGTATACCAACATTACGACACACTTTATCAGAGATATATTGTACATGAACGTTCCATTTCATATTTTCATTTATATATATTCCGAGGAATGTAATACTCTCTTTTCGTTCCAATAATACACCATCCACCATAATATTTAATTGTTGCATTTCATTATTATGCTTCTTGTTATAGAAATACATAAAATTTGTCTTTTTCAGATTAAGTGATAATCTATACTCTCAAACCACATAGATAATTTCGGTAATTCAGTATTGAGAGTTCTTAGGAGCGAATGAAAATCAGAATTGGAACAAAATACATTGGTGTCATCAGCAAATTGCAGTGACTTAGATGAGTTTGAAATATCATTTACATACAGTAGAAATAATAGCGGTCCCAATATGGATCCTTGTGGGACTCCACATTGTATGGGTAATACTTCAGAGTTAACAGATTCATGGTACACATATCGCTTTCTATTCGACAAGTAATCTTTAAACCATTCAAGTGGAATGCCACGAACACCATAGGACTGCAATTTACGTATGAGGATAGTGTGGTCAAGAGTGTCGAATGCCTTGCTTAGGTCCATGAAGACACCGATGACATGTTTTTGTTCAGCTAAGGCAGTCGACACTCTATCGTATAATTGGGCTAGTGCCATATCTGTAGAATGAAATTTCCTGAAACCATACTGGTCTTGGTTAAATATATCATATTGTGTCAAAAAAAATCATACAATCTGTTATAAGCAAGCCTTTATATTACCTTAGAAATGCTAGGAAGAATAGAAATAGGACGGTAATTTGATACAAGAGAAGAGTCATCTTTTTTATATATCGGAATGACTTTAGCAATTTTACATGCATTCGGAAATGTACCAGTTGAGAGTGACAAATTACAAATGTACACTAAGGGTGTCATTATACTACCAATAATCTGTTTTAAAAAATGCGTTCTCATTTCATCATGACCAGTTGCATAACTTGATTTTAACGAGTGAACAATGTCAAGAATCTCACCATAATCTGTTTGACGCACCTAAATACTGTGAGAAATCAGTTTGTGTGAGATCTTTTTTTGAAGCTTGACTTGGACCTATATCAACAAAATACTCCTTGAAACAACATGCTACATCCATCCCTGGGGTTACTGAGTGTTTGACCGGCACGCATAATTTGAAATGTTGACATATTACTTTGCTTAACAATAACATCATTAATAACTTTCCAAGTGGCTGACATATTTCCAGTAGCATTTTGAAAGGATTCTGTATAAAACATCCTACGGGAAAGCCTTATAATTTGTGTCAATTTATTTCTATATAATTTATATCGATTAACGTTGTCATTATTAGGATACCTTTTGTTATCCATGGATTTTTAATTTTTCTCTTACTTTTCCTTTCGATAGCGGGATATGTTTGTTAAAATAAGAAAAAAATATATTCCAGAACGTATCATAAGCAATATTTGGGTCTGCGCAAGTGATACATCATCCCATGTTTCCGAAAGTAAATCGTCGTTGAGTAATGATATATTTTCTGATGTGAATTTGCGCTTTTTCTTATTTTCTGTTTGCTTGACATGGGAATATTGTGTCTCGTCACAGATAAAAAAAAATATAGGTAAATGATCAGATACATCACTACACAAAAGACCAGATTTCGAATGATCAGTGTCAATATTAGTAAAAATATTATCAATCAATGTTGATGAGTTAACCGTAATTCTCGAGGGCTTATCAATAGTGACATTACAGAAATTTGCTTGCAAAATATTGCAAAACTTATTCTTAGCATTATTTCCTTGATTCAAAAGATCAATATTGAAATCGCCCATCAAATAAACATCTTTGTTTTCTTGATTGATCAGCTCTAATAAAACTTCCAAATTTTCCAAAAATGAATTACTGTCTGTATGAGGGGAGCCTGTATACAACGCAAAGTATTATATTACTTCTATTACACATATTAATTTCAACACACATGCAATCAAATTCATTTCCGTTATATATCAAATCAGGTCTCACTTTAAACGATAACGAGTGTGATATGAACAAGGCAACTCCGCCCCCTCGTCCGCATTTTCTGTCAGACCGGACAACATAATATCCATCAATGTTATATAAAGGGGAAGATTTGTCGTTAAGCCATGTTTCTGTGACACCAATAACTGAAAATTTCATATCTATCGAAGACAACAATAATTGCATGTTTTCAAAGTTTCTTTGAAGACTGCGAACATTAACGTGTAATATACTGAAAAAATGTTCATTACTAGAAAATTCTAAATTGAACTCGTCAGGTAAATAATACCGACATTGGACATTTTTATGTGTACATAAATTTATTTCATCCATATTTTAAATAGGAACAACATATTGACCATATCAAGATCATAAATATTTGCTTACGAATTACTGAAAGCAGACAAGGAGAGAAGGAAGGAATAGAGCAAGTCATACAGAATGTGCGTGTGAAAGTATGTGTGCTGATGGATGGGTGCGAGGTGCGACATCATGGTACCTCAGTTTATGTATTACAAAATTAGTGATTGTTTTGCACATCTCAACTGAATTACTTCCAATGAAACATAAGGACACTCCACAGCGATCAAAAATACATACTAAAAAAAGCTCAATTTCGAATCGAACTCTGTTTGTCGAGAAGACTATAACAAACAAAATCATTATTATTATGATGTAAACAAACTTGTCCTAGCTGACAACTCGCAGCAGCAATGACAGCAAAATATCAGTTACTTAATATCGTTTAACATTTAGGCCTATCCAATCTCAACAATATTTACTTAATTCTTTAAATTATTCATATCGTTTATATTTATCCGATCTCACCATTGAAATATATTTCTTTTTATCTAGGTATATGAAATTCATATAAAATACGGAAAAAAGAAAAATGTCCGTTTAGAAAGGAAAAGATCCAGAAGAAAAAGCAACAAGCGAGGCATGTTGAGGTCTGGTGTGACAATTATTACTCTAGTCTTTCCAACAAACAAAGATGGTTCAATAAAAACAATTTTAAAAGTTGCACTCCCTTCAGATAGTTACCTGTTTGACAGTCCTTCTCAAACCAGTTTGGTAGACACTGTCCTGTACAGATTCCAGACACTTTGTCACAGGTGCTTTCAACACAGTGGCACGGCTCTACACACCCAAGGCCATAGAATGCTCCAGGGCACTCTGGTGGATCATGCAAACAAAAGACAATGGATTCACTGTTATTAGTTACTAATACAAACTTAAGACAATGGACTTACTCTTATCAGTTTATACTAATACAAACTTAAAACAATGAAAGGAAGACACTTTACACTAATCAGTCAATGTCATAAGGCAGGGCTCGACACTAACGGTGGCCCGGTGGCCCGGGGCCACCAAAAACGCACGTCAGGCCACCAAAATTTCAGAAATAAACAATTTGGTGGCCTGATCGGGCCACCAAAAAAGGTCGGATCTTTGCCTTTGGGTCACCAAAAATAAAACTTAGTGTGGAGCCCTGCATAAGGGATCAACACCTTTCTCGAGAGTTTGGTGACCCATGTGAATTTATAAATCACCTTTTTTTCTCTCTCTCTCTCTCTCTCTCTCAATTTGATGGTGTCATCATTGCGAAAATCTCGATTGAAGTTAAGTTTTGTAGTCTGGCAGAAAAATCTTAAGAACCAGAGAAATTGTTTAGTACAATATTTTGTTATTCTAGAAGAGCATTAGGCTATTAGCCTATTTAGCGTAACCATGATATTGGTGTACAATATGGAATATATTGCTAACTTTAATCCAGGATGCCTGGAAACACATCAGATCAACTATTCAAGGGATGATATGATAAAGAATCAATAATTTTGTACCCCGGTTTCCATCTTCAAATGATGCAAGTGTCTTTCATGATGAGCTGATTTTGAATCGTTTATTGTACGTACAATAGTCCTGTAGACGGTACAATGTATCATGTGCATAACCTGGGAAAGTTGAACAAGGTTCCATGTTCAACAACACACACACAAAAAAAAAAAACAAAACAAAACAAAACAAAACACACACACAGTACACACACAATTCGGTTGCTACGTAGGCAACGGTTGGCGATTATCTTTACCACCCGAATTAGCATATTCAGTTAATGAGTATAATATAGATACGTTATTAATACATTTCATTTCTGAAATGCCGAAATCAAAGCTGATCCAACTTTTGAGGACTTCAGTGATGAAGAATGCATTTAAATCATAACGTCACTTAATAATTTCAAAGTTTGAAAGCAATTTAAACATTTCAATTAATATAATAAACAAATTTGCATATATATGTAGATGGAACCATATACCATCTCTAACGTCAACTGCAGAGACCAAGCAGGGAGGGGAGCTTTTGCTTTAGTAAAATTGAAATTCAGTAATCTGATGCACACGACTGGCAAATTCTAAATCAAGAAAGTTGGAGGATAATATGTTAGCTAATCAGAAAATTACAATAAAATATCAAAGTTGACAATATAAGTTAAAACCTTAATTAAAAATTAGTCAAAACGTTGTTTATTTATTTAGAAATTGCCCCCCTCCGAAAACAGAAAGAAGAGAAAAGAGAAACAATATCTTAGTTCTGTTATTGTTGCTAGACTGTCTCACTGCCTGCTCATATCATTTGAAATCTGATATTTAAGCATAGTGACCAACCAGGGAGTTGGAGGACGGGGGTATCTCCTTTTACATTCAATTATCCAAGTCTATTTCATGCACACTTTAAATTGAATATTTGGAAATTATTTGATGGCTATTAAAGTGGCAAATGAACAAAATGAACTACAGTCTTTCATTATTGGGTGGTTGAAAAAAATATTTAAGTAAACCCTGCTCTCTTGAAAAAAAAAAATGCATGAGGGAAAAGGGAGAAAAAAGACACTATAAATGTCACTTTATGTCCAGGGTGCCTCTGCTATAGCGCATTATTCCTGTTTAAAATTCAGGTGAAGTTTTGGTACGAATGAAATTGATATTTGTGTTACACTATGCATTAATGATATTGCAAATATCTTTGTCTGCAGGTACATTTATTTCCTAGAAAGTAATTGCCAAGGAACAGATGGGATACAAGTTTTAAAATCCACAAATCAAAAACATAGAGAGAGGAAAAAAGTCACTTGTCACACTGAAAACTAAAATACATTAAATGATCACTTTTCTTACTCAGTTTTAGCAGAGGATATGGGGCATTCTGTTGATTGCAGAAAAGCACACTGTCTCTACAGGAATGTTGACGATCCTGTCCCTTGCCATGGATTCAGAAAAGCCAAGAGGACGTTTTAAAAGTCATGAGAGCATATTTTGCCATTACCTTCGCAGTTCACTCCATCATAAATATTGAAGTAAGGAGCACACTCCTGATTTGGACACTCTCCTGTTGTCTTGTCACATGGTGCATCATTTAAACAGTGGCATTTATCTGCGCAGTTTGGTCCATAGTAACCGACATCACAAACATCTGGGACTGGTAGAAGAAAGAAAATTTTGGTCATGAAAATATAAACTTTATTGCATAATATTCTTGTCGTTTTTGCTAGATACAAAGACTGGGTAATCCTCTGCAGAAGTTGATAAAATGATATTGTGTGCAATCTTTCAAGAAACAGTATTGAGACAAAATATTTAAGATTTAACTTCACTTTCTGAAGTATTTAAGTGTATGATGAAATAAACTATTCTTTTTAAATCGAAAAGAGAAACTTATGAACTACTTCAATTTTTTTCTTCTTTCTCTGTGAAATTTTCTCTGTACTCTAGAAAGTTACCTGTCGTAGGGAAAAATGACAGCTATGAAATAAAACTCGTCAATCAACACCAACTAAAAGTCTCATGCAGATGCCTCTCACAAAACATCAATGCATATTACCACCTGTTTCAATGTTCTTTCTGAAGATTGTAACTTGAATGAAAATTACACAAATGCTTCACAGCCAATATAATTGTGCTAAAGCATTCGATGGACTTTGGTTTTTACTAGATCAATTTTCAAGAGATCGTATTTTTGTTGATTTGTTTGTTCCTAACAAAGATTCATAATTGTACACAAATCCAACAATACCTCGCTCAAGCTTGGTCTTTGTCTTCCAAAGACTTTTATTTACACTGATAATGTAGATTCTGATAATACTGGGTACAAAAGGCACAGGCGTTTTCAATACTCACTCTGACAATTTTCCCCAGACCAGTTTGCTTTACAGTCTGTTGAAGGTATTTCATAAGTAGCTGAGCAGTTTCCAGAATATCTGTTGCAAACACCAGACTGACAGTGACATGTTTGACTGCATCCAACTCCATAAATTCCTTCGGGACAATCTTTTTTTTTGATAAGTAATAAAAAAGTTGATAACAATAAGACATGCAATATAGTTTCAAATTGAAAATGTAGCAAAGGCATTTATTTAACATTAGCACTTTAACCTTTGACCCCATGGTCCATGCCTTAAAAAGTCATTGGGCTGTAATATGTGTATATATTAAAGAGTCCCCTCGTTTTTTATGTACATGTGAGTGTATAATATATTATGCACTGGTGATTTTTTTTTTCTAAGAAAAGGAGAAAATAGTGTAAATCCCAAACTGACCTTTGACCCTTAACCTCTTGACCGAGAACGTCGGAAGGAAATCATTGTTAGGCAGTACATGCATGTTTACCATGTGCATATTAACGTAAACCATACCGAAATACGGAGAAGTATAGAATTGATAGTACTTGAAAATTTAGAATTTTTCTTGACCTCAAGTTCTTAAGATTTTAATTATGCTGTCCACAAATTGGATGATGGAAGGAAGGATGGACGGGTATGGACAGACAACTCGAAAACATATTGCCTCCGACAACACCTTGTCTATGGTGGACGTATAAAGTAATTCAGATGTGGTATGGGGGACGGTTATGGGGGACATGTGCTCGAACAGGTCCCCCATTTAAGTGCTTTAGTTTTTGTTTTCTTTGTGTTTTGGAATTTTCATTCGTCCTGGTATATTGTACTGGTATTTATATATAATGACCCGAATTCACGAAGGTGGTACAAATGAAACCATGGTTTAAATCATGGACAAAAACCGTAGAACGCCAGTGTCGCATTGGAATATGTCGTTACCAAATCAGTCATTTCGTCGATGAAATTATTATTTTGTAACGAAATGACATTTCGTAACTAAACGAACATTTCGTCCACGAAATGATAATTTCGTTAACGAAACGGTCATTTTGTCGACAAAATGACCAATTTCGTAACGAAATATTTCGTGCGACACTTGGCGCTCCATGGTTTTTGTCCATGGTTTAAACCATGGTTTCATTTGTACCACCTTCGTGAATTCGGACCAAGAATTTATACCATGCAGGTTTTTTTTTTTTTTTAATAAACTAAAAATGAATATACAAATATAAAGGTAAATCCTAGTTGGATATAAATTTGTTTTTCATTTATTTAGGTTTATTCATGTGGATTTTAGGTGTAATATTCTATAAGTTGCTTTTTTATCGAGTGTTAAGATTTCTGTGTTATTTAAAATTAATCCATGAAATGTGTGTAGTTTTGCTGTTATTTGTGTTTCATCTTGGAATGTGTGCTCTATGTACCTATGTGTAATCATAAATGCCACTTGATCCATGAAAATTATCCAATTTACTTGGATAAAATGAATGAAATAAATGAATAAATGAATGAATGCATGAATGAATAAAAAACAGTTGCAAACAAACTGAATCACCTGAAGCTCTCATATTGAGCTGATCATACTGTCCTCTCTTCAACATACATGTATATACCATTATGATATACACAATCAAACCTTGGTGTACCTCCAGTGGCCACTTGTCTATAGTGGCCAACCGCCATTTGCAGCTACTGAAAAATCTCCCCTGCCCCCCCCCCCCCTATTATAGAAAAGCCACGTTAAAGACCAAGTGTAATAAGTCAAAAAAGGGGCCAGTGACCCCAAATTACTGTTCCTGCAGTAGACTTCAATCTGTGTACAATAATTGACAGTGCAGACAGTACTTCTCTATTCTGACCTGCAGGAGGCGTACCCGATAAGAGTGATTGCTGTCATCACTTGCTATAGTGTTTTATAGTAATGAACTTGTAAAATGTCTTAAAACCTGGCTAAAGCGGCCACATGTTTCTTATTTGCCCCTATTAGCCTTTAGCCAAGGCTCATTCGCTGTATGGTAGTGAGTAAATGGAGGCAAACAACGTGAGCTAGCTAGACGGCCTTGACAAAAGGCTAGCCCCCTACGTAATTTTTTTTTTTTTTTTTTTACTGTATGTCATATTTATCACAACCAGTTGGTTGCTGATGGGATTCAAAGCTCCCTCATCCATGCCACACTTGCAACGTATAGTATCTTCGTTATGAAGATGGAGGTGTGGCACTTCAAGGTAAATTCGAGGTCAATTCAAGACCTTTCTTCACAGGACAATGTTTCTGTGTGTATGTATTTGTTTTACGTGTATAAACAGGTTGTGCATAACCTTTTAGTCGAGAGTATATACGCATGTTTTGTCTATGCTGTATAGGCCTACATAGCAGGGCCGGCGATACGTTTTGAAAAGTGTGGGTGTGTGTGTGTGGGGGGGGGGGCATATGTTTATATTTCTGGTGTCACTTCTCATCTCGTAACAAGCAAAAAAAAAAAACAAAGAAGAAGAAGAAAAAGGGGGTTTCTTCAGCGCAATTACCTGGTGCCATTTACGGTACTTAGTATCGGCTGGCTAGCAGAAAAAAAAAGTAAAACAAACAAACAAAAGCATGTTTTTCTGGTGCACTCCCCCCCCCCAAAAAAAAAAAGGAAGGAAGTGGGAGGTGGGGCGAGTGGTTAGACCCTATGCATTCTTATGCATTATGCACAAAAACAAAAACAAAAAACAGCCCCACCAGGCTGCCCTGTAGGCTATATAGGCTGTAGGCTATAGGCTCTGTAGGCCCATCTGTATCTGCGTATGCGTCTATTGTGTTATCAGCACAATCCCTTCTTGGGCATAGAGGCACTATGAATAATTGAATACGCATGAACTTATTCTTAAATTGTCAATTTTGCATTTGATTGTACCACATAAAGTGCACCCTGTATTTTGTATATTTTATTTTGCTAGAAACACTACTGCGGAGATAATCAGCATTTGAAGAATGAGTAGTGGCAGCAATAGTACCCCAAACTCTTCCATAGTCACCTAGCAGGCTGACACAGCTACTAATTCTGCAGCATGTATACAAACATGATCTTGTACTGTGCCTTACCGCATAATATTTACATTAATGTCATCTTCGGCTGGAAACAGCTTTTTTCAGCTATTCTCCTCTCACGGACAATTCAAATTTGATTTTATGCCAGTGTCATTTATATGTGAGCTCTTGTAACCTTTCCATATCTTAAGTACATTAAAGTGGAAGCTACATTTTCTATCTAATTTATCATAACTTAGTTTTAGATATCTAAATGTATGCTGAAAGTGAAAGCAGCTTTTTGGATTCCTTGGAGCAGTGGCACTCAAAGTAAAAACAGTTATGAGTTCATGTACAAAAGCCATCAGTTGTAATTTAGCAGCAGTTTGGACGGGTGCACGTCACGAGACCGACACCCACGAGTCGTACAGCCCACAAGTCACTCAGCTCACAAGTCATACAGCCCACAAGTCATACAGCTCACAAGTCATATAGCCCACGAGTCACACAGTTCACAAGTCATACAGCCCACCAGTTATACAGCCCATGAGTTCGACATCAAGCAAAATAAGCCCACGAGTTATACAGCCCATGAATTCGACATTACGCACAAAAGGCTCACGAAACCGACACTAAGCAAAGAAAGCCCACGAGACCGACACTACACTTAAAAGGCTCACGAGACCGACACTAGGCAAAGAAGGCCCACATGATCGACAGAATGAGCAGCGCCCCTATAGACCAATTGATTTTATAGGGTGTCCAGATAATGGCATAAAGAAGGTATAAGAGATGGAAAAGGAAAGTTGCTACGGTATTACCCCGTCAATTGCCCTCCCTCAACGGTTCAGATCTTTAATTGTGTCTGCGTAAGTGAGTGTTTGTGAAAAAATAAATAAACAAAATTCAGTAAAAGTGCATGAGATGTTTCAACATTACTTTCGAAAATGCCAAAACACCCTCGTTTCCCTATCTCCAAAGCCCATACAGGTATATACGTACTTAGAAAGAAAATAACAAAATGATGTGGTCATTCAGATCAACCAACTAGAAAAATACCCAGGTATGAAATGAAATTCACTACAAGAAAACTATTCACAAAATGGTCAATGTTGTAGTGCACATCTGCTTTATACAGGGGGCTAGTCATCTGCAAAGGTGTTGAAATAATGAAAAATCACAGAAAACAATGTAATTGTCAATTAAGGCAGCGTTTAGAATTCGGAAAAGGAAGATGCATCCATGAAAGTAACTTTTCTATTTCATGAAAAATGAGGCCCTACTGTTTTGAGAAGAATAATTTTACAAACACAAGCTACTGAAATCAAGGTGAATCGCTGCGATAAAAAAAAAATCGTTTTCATCCGTTGAATTTCATACATTAAAGTTAAAGAGAAAATTACAAATTGAACTCTAAGCAAGCGGGTAAAAGCAGGCAGAAAGGATATCTAATAAGGCCTACTTAACTTATGAAGCGAGAAAGAAAAGAACTTCCAAGATCCTGTCCACCGTCTAAGTAGAAATTAGGAAAGCCTACTGAATATAGTATGATGGCATCTAGAAGTAAACCATTCATCGTTCTTGTCCTCTGTCACTTTTCATCTTTTTTTTTTTTGGGGGGGGGGTTGAATCCTATGAAGAGGACAATTCTGTTTAAATAGATGAAAAAATGGTAACAATGTCGCTCCACGTAGCGTGACAAAACTGCCCCCTAAAAGCTACACGTGTAGAAATACATACTTAATGTCGTTGATGTAGATAGTGCTGTTATTAGTTAGTAACAATCTCTCGCTCGACAGCGCAATGAAATTGCACCTGCCGGTACGTAATTTTCCCTTAATTGAACACCCTGTACAGGTACATATTTGTAATTGACATGTAGATGGCGCTGTTCATCCTGTCGGTCTCGTGAGCCTTCTTTGCCTAGTGTCGGTATCGTGGGCTTTCTTTGCCTAGTGTCGGTCTCGTGAGCCTTCTTAGCCTGGTGTCGGTCTCGTGGGCTTTCTTTGCCTAGTGTCGGTCTCGTGAGCCTTCTTAGCCTGGTGTCGGTCTCGTGGGCTTTCTTTGCCTAGTGTCGGTCTCGTGGGCCTTAGGACCTAATTGTGTAGTGTCGGTCTCGTGGTCTTTCTTTGCTTAGTGTCGGTCTCGTGAGCCTTTTGTGCCTAGTGTCGAACTCGTGGGCTGTATGACTCGTGAGCCGTATAACTCATGGGCTGTATGACTCATGGACCTATTTTTGATGTCGGTCTCGTGGACCGTATGACTCGTGGGTGTCAGTCTCGTGGGATGACCTCGTTTAGATATGGCATCCACGATGAGATCTTTCCTTCATAGAATTGGCTCCTTACACATTGCGTAGGGCCATACATACAAACACAGTTAGCAAATTTATGTAGAAATGCATTAATGCGTATCCAAAAATAACAACATAAAGATAATACAGATAACAAGGTTGATGTTAGGAAGCTATATAAGCTGCATGTACAACGTGCATGAAAACGAGACTGTGAATTTCAGGACTCTACGGTGTGTCCCCGAGTGGCTACCAATGGATGGTTTGCGGTGCAAGCAGTGTGCACACAAGAACACAAGCTCTGATAGAGACAGGTAATTGACTTAACTTATAAATGAACATTTAATGGGTTTACAGTTTGTTATTCTAAGTTCATTCTTGTGAAGGCTTGTTCATCTGAAAATTAAATAAGGTTTGATATTTCAAAAGAATGTTCGTTATTCTGAAGGTTCATTAATCTCAAAACAAAATAAAAGTCAGAACTCTGAAGGTTTGTTTGAATGGGCCCTATTCCTCATTTCTGAAATCCCCTTTTCCCTCATTTTTGGAATATACATATGTAATTAGCAAATATATATATATTTTTACGTGAATTAACAAGCCTTTTACACAATGAACCCTATTTCTGAAAAGAGTTTGATGCTAAGGATCACCACACATTCTCTTGGGCATCTCACCGAAATTTTGTCATTTTTAAGGATGCACACTCGTTTTTAACGGCAACAAAACAACTTCAAATCCGGATATATGTGCGCACACACACACACACACACACACATCCTGTGATCTCATTATTTTGCTAGTTATGGAAATTACTGATTTCTTTTTCTATTCAAATAAACTTTATCTTCTTGATTTTTCCCCCGTCTTGCTAGCAACAATGTATCTAAAACGCAGCACAATTCCGCATACTGTAAAACATGATATTTTTGCGACATCAAATTTTGCGTATTGGAGCCGATGGTTCTTTTCTGCGAATCTTTCAAACTCAAAAGGCACGCGAACATTCCTCGTTTTAAAGTAAATATAAAAAGTCATATCAACCCAGCCTGGTGCACTGTACCCAAAACACTCCATTGTATGCTCTGAATTTGAATAATGTCATATTGGTATTTGTGATTGATGCCGAATAAATAATGGTGATAATAATAATACCAATAATGATAACAATGCAAATAATAATTATAATACTAATTATAATAATGATAATATACTGTATAATGATGGTAGTAGTTGTAGTAGTAGTAGTAGTAATAATAATAATAATAATAATAATAATAATAACATTAACATGTGCAGCGCTGAGACACAACACAAACCCAACAGTACAAACACAAATAAACAAGCGCGTTTGACATCACAATACAGAACAAGCGTCAAGTAAACTGCAGTCTGGCACAATCTAATGATAAGACAGGGCTCGACACTAACCGTGGCCCGGTGGCCCGGGGCCACCAAAATTTCAGAAATGAAGACTTTGGTGGCCTGATCGGGCCACCAAAAAAGGACGGATGTTTGCCTTTGGGCCACCAAAAGTAAAAGTTAGTGTGGAGCCCTGGATAAGACATTTCAATTTCCAACAGACGAACCTTGGGAATAACAAACCTTATTTCGTTTTCTGGAGACACAAATCTTTATAGGACTGATACGCAGCGAGTAACAGTCGAGTGGATGAGCAGTGAAACGAGGAGAAACGAGTTAATGCGAGCTGCTAGCGAGCTAGTGCGAGATGCTAGCGAGCAACGAACGAGTGGCGAACGAGGTACACGCGCAACGGGGCGAGCAATCTTCGTATTGACTCGTACTGTTACGAGCAATAGCGAGCTGGAGCGAGGTGAAAAGCAACCTAAGGCAACCGTAGGCAATCATTTTGTGCAAAATATACGAGCTACAACGCAACAATGTGACTGCTACAAAATATTTTGCCGCGGGGTGCTGCGTTAGGCTGCTTTAAGGCTGCGTTCGTCAGACGCAGCTATACGCAGCTAAAACCGCAAAGGTGTGAGCTGGGCTTTGTACGATGGGTTACGTCCGCCGCGGATAGATGTGTATACGGAGGAGTAGACGCAGGGGGACGCAGCGTGGACGCAGGCATCCGCAGGGTCGTATGTAGATGTAACTGTCCGTAAATAATCCGTAAAGAAACGCAAAATGACGGGGTTAAGCCTGCGAAATTTTGAAATGTTCAAAATTTCGCAGAGGGACTCCACGGACGCAGACTTACGCAAGTAACCGTAACTTAACGTAACTATCCGTAACTGAACGTAACGATCCGTAGCTTAGACGCAGACCATCCGCAAATAAGTTTACCTCCCGTCCATTTGCGTTTATTCCCTTCCACCGTAAGTATCCGAAATTAACCGCAAGTTAACATATCACAACACTTACGACCGCTTACGGACATTTACGGACAGTTACGAATGCTGCGGACTATTGCGTCCTTTGGCGTTTTCCATTTTCCTCTCCCATGGGAATAGAGACTCGTGGTAAACTACACCACCCGTGTTGCTAAGCTGCAGCGCATTGTATATCTGAAGGAATACTGCAACACAGTCGGAGCGGTGGAGTGGCAGAACCGCTGCATGGTCGAGTTTTGAAATTTCTCCCACAAATGGTTATTTTACGTGGCACCCATATTCAGATGATATTGCTGACCCTTGGTGCTGAACTTATTTTTCTTGCACTCTCTGAATGTATGTTATTCGAAAAAGGTTCATATTTTGGGTAGGGAATTGGGTTACAGCATTTCATTTACTTTTCTGGCCGGGGAGGATGTGGGGCAGCGACAAACCATATGAAATGAGAACAACTGTATTTCTTTTGAAGTCTTAACCACTTTACACTTCATGGAATGTGTATTACATTTTTTTTTTTGTATTTTGGAAATGGAGGGGTGTTCTAATGTTCAGATGTTTATCTTTTTATATCTGGAAACTTATCACGCATTACGTAACTTTATCATATATCAGTCTCCTTAACATAACCCAGTAAGTCATGACTATCGATGCACAACTACAGCTAAAACAAGGTTTGTCTATTCCATGACGGTAATTAATTTTTTCTTACTCTATTGTTTAACTTAGCGATCTATACTACATTTTATTTGTGGTATAATTATGCTACGTATACTGGACATTGATGATGTATATTCATATTTGAGTTGCACAAAATCAATTCAAACTTAGAATTCTTCTATTGCTGTAAAACAAATTAAATAATGCGAAAAGTCTTCACAAGTTGTACGTGACATAATTTTAGCTTTTCCCTAGTGTACAATATAAGACAGTCCGATATGTGATAACCGTGTTGTCATAATGCCATTGTCCATAATTATTCATAACAATCTGTAACTATCCGTACCTCTCCGCAAGTATCCAGAAGTATTCGGAAGTTTACGCAAGTCGATAAAACAAATATAAGGTGTCAGTTCGTAAGATTATCCGCAAGTGTACGCAGTTGTCGCATCTTATCGTATCTGTCCGTATCGCCTGCATTTTTCCGTATTTTTTTGTTAAAAAATTATTGTGACGGCAAGGGATCCGCGAGAGTCCTTTTTTGGACGTAACTCCGGACGCAGAGCATTATGTGACTGGGGCCTAAGGGATCGCCAGCGGCGTCTGTCCGTCCGTCGTCCGTCCGTAACGCTACAAAAACTTCACTTTCACTCAAACTTGGAGTGGTTATACAAAGTTACACATTTTACCAATCATGAAGGTCATGTCAAGGTCAAAGGTCACCGGCAGAGGTCAACGAACTGTAGGGGCCAATGTTAAGTTTTTACGGCGCGTTTCAATTATGGCTAATACCTTTTGATGTAGGGCCTATATGTCTGTTTGTGACCAAACTTGGATGGTAGATGTCCCTTGGGAGTTGAAGGTCACCTCTAGCTCAAAGGTCACATACAGGGGTCAACGAACTTTTTTTACGGCGCGTTTTGATTATAGCTCATAACTTTTGATCCCTGTGTTTGTTTGTGACCAAACTTGGCTGGTAAATGTAGTGTCCTCGGGGAGTTGAAGGTCATCACAAGGTTAAAGATCACAGACAGGGGTCAACGAGCTTTTATGGCCCAATGTAAAGTTTTCACGGCGCGTTTCGATTATGGCTCATAACTTTTGATCCGTTTGTCCGTTTGTGACCAAACTTGGATGGTAAATGTCCCTTGGGGAGTTAAAGGTCACCACAAGGTCAGAGGTCATAGGCGGGTCAATGAACTTCCAGGAGTTAGAAAAAAAATGATTTCTTCTACGCGAATGGGCGAGACACAATTTGGCACTTGCCTTGTTGGTTAAACAAACATCTATGTATAAATTTGTATTTCAGAATGTCAACCTTCAGAATAAAGAAGACTAACGATTCAGTTATATATATATATATATATATATATATATATATATATACATTTTTGATATATTTCAACTCTACACGCGCACTTCCATCACTGGCCCAGTTTGTTATTGCATTGTCAAGTTAGCATTGTGGAACGAGAGTACTATCAAGGTGTGTTGATTGTAGCCTTGAACAGCCTCACAAGAGAATGATTGCTTACTTGTATCACAGTTGATTCCTTGTCTTCCCGTGTCACAAGAACATCCAAATGGATCAGGCAGGCAGAACTGAAAAGGACTACACTGGCCAGGAGGATCAGTATCTCGGTATGTACATCTGAACTCACAATTCGGTCCAAATCGATTCCCACCATTAGTTCTGCAGACTGTTCAACAGATTAATATTCTTTACTGAATTTAATTGAATTACTGAACGTGCACTGGTCTTACACTCGAAAAACAGTCAAGAGTTCCAGCACGTTTATTTTCATCTTTCACTTCACATCTTTACATATACTAAGCAAAAATACAAACAAGCAAAATACAAAATGTGGCGTAAAGTGTTTTATTAGAAGAAAATTAGTCACATATGTATATAAAACAATTCATACACGTGAAATGTGAAGGAACAGCAAAAGCAAAGCTTGTAACAGCAGGTTCCAGAAAAAAAAAATATCGATGTAAATTCGTTTACATCGAAATAGGACACAAAGTACTAATAACGAAACTCTTTATGAAAGCTAAATTGGCAAGGTACAAAGGGCATTAGAAGTATAGAAGGAAATAGAAATATAAAGTAAAAAAGGAAGACAATAAGAACTGATAGAAAAAATAAATACACAAGTATACGAGCACATATCATCTACAATCAAGTTCATAACGATTTCGAAGTATGAGTTCAACAGTGTAGTGATTACATGGGATCATGAACGCCGAAACCAGGAGGTAGGGCAGACGTACAGTTTAAATTGATCCGCCATGCAGTGAAAGATAATGTAAACCAACGAGTTACATGAATCCAATCAGGCAAATTATACTCACTAAGTAGCATTATTTTGAGCTTTTGTTTGAAAGCGAACAGAAAAGAACATTCGAGAATTCTGGAATCCAGAATCATTCCAAAATTTGGGTCCATTAAAAACAATAATTCAGGAAAGAGTCTGCGAGTACTTGGAAATGAAATTGATCTTTTTGTCTTCTGGGGTAAGCATGAACCGAATAGTATTTCTGACACATACATGGGTTAATAATTATGTCAGGCATGTCGTAGGCTGATAACTGATACATAAATGTACGTATGTCTTATAAAAAGAAAATTGGCACCCTTAAGGAGTCTGTTTTCAAAGAAGAAATAATTTGTGATGTGAGAATAAAAATCAGTTTGGATGACATAACGAATAACCCATTTTTGTTTTCGTTTTTGTTTTTGTTTTTTGGAAATTTTCTCAATTTATGATTTTGCACAATTCCCCCAGGCAAGTACGCGTAGCGTACACCGTAATTCAGATAGTCCAGAATAAGCGTGAATATGATTTTTTTTTTCAAAATTAAGATCACAACATTATTACACTGTTTTTAAGTACTTCGTGAAATTGTATGAAATTTTCATGACTAAGTATGTAATGCTCTGTTAAAAAAAAAATCACACACACGAATTTCAATGAGGAGCTACTGTAGTGTGCCTTGTGTATGTACACAAGCATCCACTGATGTGTTGATAATAAAAAAAAATGTGTGTTTGCAGATATTAGATAAGGAAAAGGACCGAACGGAAGAGGGGGTGTGATCCCTCTCCCACACTATTATAGAGAGATTTTACATTTTCAGATTTGAAATTCAGCAATCTGTTTCACTGTTAGGATAGAATATTTGGATAATTTTCTATCAAAAAAAAAGAAAATTTTCACATCTCGGGAATGGGGGGGGGGGGGGGGGCTAACATGAAGATATATTTGCCCCCCCCCCCCGTCGTCCAGAATCCGAACCCCTGCATAATAAGGAACCTTTTTATTTTTCGAATTCAGATGAAAATTACTTAAGGTGAAACATTTGGAAATTAGTCATTCTTAAGTATACTAAGTCTATATAGGAAAAGGACAGAATGGGAAGGGGTGTGAAAGGGGGCACCCCTCTCCCAAAGTTAAAATTAAGATCATTATGTCGTGTAAGTATATTATTGATGGAACATTTTGGAAATTGCCCAAAAAAATGCATTAAATCTGATATTGGGGAACTGAGCGAGGAAAGGGTTGATTAATATGGGATATTCCCTTGTACTTCAAGGAACTTTTGAGTTTTTGCAGTTTAAGTGATAAATCTTGTGCACTCAGGATTATTCAGATGTTTTCTTGTCAATCTCAAAATTTACTAAGGTTATGGAAAAGATGGAAAAGGGAAACAGAGGGGAGGGGGTTGGGAGAGGGTATCCCCCTCTCAAGCAATAGAGATTTCGCAATTTTATAATGATCTGGTGCACACTTTGAGTGATATATTGAAAAATATAATCTTACTCGATGAAAGGTTAACCCTATAAAGCCCAAGCTATTTTGACCCCTTCCAGGCCCAAGGGGGGGGGGGGGCACATTGTGCCCCCCTATATAACTTCTTTATTATATGATGTATGACCGCCATATTTGGCACATGGGCAGAACAACTTATACTCTACATGACCCAACATTTGAAATTTCTCAAGGTCATCCACTAAGGGCGCTATTTACCAAAATATAAAGAAATACATAGGAAATACATTAAACTCATGTTTTTTCCTTTTTATTTTTATCCCCAGCATATATGTTTTTATTTCATATCAACCATTTTCATATTTACCAAAAGGAAAAGTTAGTCAACCTTCACTATTTGTTATGGTTGAAATTTCTCAGGGTCAACATATGGGGCGCTATTCATTACAATATAAAGAAATATATGAAGCCTATCATGTTTTGCTTGGAATGGATACTATTGGTATCACATTTCATATTTCCAAAATATTGAAATTTTGAGTTTGCACATTGATAATATGATAAACAAATGATATTACAGGCAAAGCTTGTGTGAAGATAAGACAAAATAAACGGGTAGTCTTTGGAAAATGGTGTATTTTCGATTATTTCTATTATATCTATTGTTTGATGCCTATGTCATATAAAAAATGAATGAAATGATAAGAAGACCATTTCAGAGTAATTCACAACCATAATTACTTCATCATTTGGTCCTTCAGCAAATTACAGGCAAGAAAACTCTCATTTCATCCATTATTATATTGTTAACTGAAATTGGAACAGAAAATCATTCAAAATCTGACGAACATGGTTGTCAGTTTACGGTTGCCATGGCAACGAGCAATATCGGACATAGCAAAATTATACATCAAAATATTTGCAATAAGATTTTAGGAAAAGTCACCAAATTTGGTTGAAATCGGGTGAAGGGTGTAGGAGTGGCAAACGAAAATATGGTGAGGGCACAATGTGCCCCCCCCCCCCCTTTGGGCTTTATAGGGTTAAAGGGAGCTACTATTACAATGCACACGCATTACACAGTAAACACACATTTTTTTTTTTTGTCTTCCAAATCCCCGGTCCCATCGCCCCCCTCGCTTTACGCCGGTGCTAAAATATACCCCTTTGCTCTTAAAATTGGGAATGTACAGAAGACCACCTGAGTGTGTGTGTGTGTGTGTGTGGATGGGGGGGGGGGGTGCTTGATTGCAAGTGTTTACGAACCCAAACGAAACATATAATTTGCTACGTTTGCAAACGTTGAATGCTGCTCAGTATGCCTATCCTTGAAGTGTACATTTCAACTCACATATGTGAGGTATAATAAATAAATTAAACGAGAACTTACCTGTTTGAAGTTTGATTTTTATTATTTGAGAAATAGGAGTGTGAGTTAATATGAGATCCCACTCGCACGCATGCGCAGTCAATATTCGTCACCCAGGCAAATCTCCATCTAACAAAATCTTCCGACGTCTCGCCTTACATAATGTCAATTTTAGGTGAGAGAATTGATCCGAAGACCCAACTGGGTGAAATGAGATTTGCCTGTTCCAAGAGGAAATGCAACCACTATCACAATCCCACAATCTGGAAATAAATTGACGGAGTAAGAACATTACCTTGAAGTTTGAAATGAGGGTGGGAGTGGAGGGCATAATTATTAATTCACACTCCTATTACTTAAATAATAAAATCAAACTTTAAGCAGGTAAGTTCTCGTTTAATTTATTTATTATTTTTCGTAATCTCCGTTGTTCGTTAATATGAGATTTTGAAGCAAGTGGTCGCATTTCTGTAAAACCAAGCAATGTATGGTGATAAGAATGACATAGTAGCTCACCAATAACACCCAAATCTCTTCAATGATTATCCAGTACCGCCATGGAGAACCTACATGTAGATCCTGCCCTGATCGACGGCTTGTCATAGAACCTGTTGAATGTTTCCTCGTTAGACCAACCGGCCTGTTTCAGAATGTCCGCTATGGGCACATCTGCTGTCTTTGCAGTAGAGACTGCTGCAGCCCTTGTAGAATGCGGCTTGAAAATTCTAGTGTCGATACCCGCCGCACTCATTGTCTCCTTTATTCACCTGGAGATGGTTTGCTTACTGGCTCGTTTGTGAGGTTTCCTATAACATATGAACAGGTGCCTTTCCGTATCCCTCAGCACTTTTGTACGCTCAATGTACTTTTTCAGGTAGCGTACCACACAGAGTCTCTTCTCTGAAGGATACTCTTCAATTGTAGTCGTACTCCTTACTCTGTCGGAGGTCTTGTTCTGTTTTAACAAGTCACTGACATGAATCTCTACACTATTATCCTTCCAAACCAGGCCATCAATATGAATGTAGAACAAAGTCTGTGCCCTCTGTGCCGAAGTGAGTGCGAGCAACATACACAGCTTATTGAGTAAGTTCACACAAAGATAGCTTACTGGCTGGTGACATTTTGCGGAGATGATCTAACACGATTTTAACGTCCCAGATATGGTTGTACCGTGGCAGCGGAGTTCGTGAATGAAATACACCTTTCATGAATCTTGTCACCAAAGGATGTGTACTAGTTGTACAATTGCTGTTCTCCAACAGCACCACCCGAGGACAAAGCACTTCTGGCACAGTTAATAGCACTGTCACTCAACTTATGTATGGCCTACATGAAACAGATAACTCAAAAATTCTATAGCACTTTCTACAGCAGTGCACTGACTGTTCAAAGTTTCCTGTCTGCAATACTCTTGCCATTTCCTAATGTAGGTTCCATATTGTGTGCGTGTAGACAGTCTCCAAGATGCACACAACACGTCCACAGTCCTGTCCTGTAGTCCCTTCATCTCGAACTGTGAACGCCAATCCTACGACAAAGAAGATCGAGTTTAGTGCAGAGTGGGTGGGTAGCCTTAGATACTGGTTGTGTTAGCAAGGATTTGCTTCTTTTCAAGATCAAAGGTTCTTCACTCATCATACTTTTCAAGAGAGGGAACCAGGCCTGTGTAGGCCAATTTGGTACCACAAGCAGGCCATGTGCGTTGTCTTCTTGTATTTTCTGCAGGCATTTTGCTACCAAACAGAAAGGAGGGAAGGCATAAAAGAGTGCAAATTTTCCCCAGTCTAGTGTGAAAGCATCAACTAACTCTGCACTGGGATCTGGCAACCATGAAACGTACCTAGGTACCTAAGCATTTGGTCTGGATGCAAACAAATCAATTACTCGTGTACCATACTTTGCCACAATCTTCTCAAAGCTATTCGCCTCGTTGTTCTGGCACCCAGGTAAGTGAGCTGCTGACAGTCATATATTGCGTTCTATACACCAATGCCAGATGTCTAACACTACCTGATTGCAGGTTTCTGATTTCAGCCCTCCCATGTTATTAAGGTAGGCAACAGCCGTAGTGTTATCAATCCTCAATAAGAAATGTACATTTCTCTTATCTGCACAGAAGGATTTCAGAGCCAGTCCAGCTGCCAGTGTTTCTAGGTAATTAATGCCCGATGTTTGAGCTGAATGTACTTCCTCTGTGGTCCACCTGCCACCTGTGTGAGAGGTTAAGTCTGTAGCACCCCACCCCTCTGCACTGGCATCTGTACGTAGCTCCAAATCGACCTTTTGTCTGACAACATGATTAAATGACTCATGAATATGTTTTTTCCACCATATCAATTCATGTCGTGCCTCCATGGAAAGAGTCATGGGCCTATCAAAGTGACCACGAGCTGCCTTAAGGGCCTGTACCTTGTCTCTCTCTAGATATCTGTAATGCAATGGGCCATACTGTACTGCAGGGAATGTGGCAACTATTTTCCCTATGACCCTTCAACCTTTCGAATGGATGGGGTGGCATGGGATAAGAGGGAGGTGCAAAACTCATAAATGTCATCTTGCTTTTCCCTTGGCAAAGTAATGTGCATTGACCTAGTATTCAAAAGAAACCCTAGGAATTATAGGTCTTGGCCTGGGCTAAGTACTGACTTCTCAGGATGAATTAAGAACCCCAGCTCTGTAAGAAACTTAGTGGTAGCTGAAACAGCCCTTTGGGTAGCATCCTTAGATCTCCCAATTATCATAGTGTCATCAAGATAACCCATAACTACATGCCCTTCTGTCCTAAGCTGGGCAAACACTGACTTCGGCATTTTCGTAAACAATCTGGGAGCCGAGCTGAGACCATTAGGTAGGGCCTTGTATTGGTACAGTTTACTTTGCCAATAGAAACGCAAGTACTTTCTCGATGATGGATGGACGGGAACTGAATAGTATGCATCTTGTAAATCAATAGATGCGATGTAGCAATTTGGGCTGAGCACTGACAAGGCTGTATGAATGCTGTCCATTTTGAAATGCTGATAAAGGATGCCTATATTAAGATCAGAAAGATCAAGGATAACTCGTAAATATCGTGAATATATTGGAGATGAATTCTCAATTCTCATGTTCGCAAAGTTCAATGATATTTTTAGCTAAGAGGCGAGAAATCTCTTCCTCTATCTGACTGTTAAGCTCTGAACTGCGAGATAAGTTATACAACTCTTTCCCTCTTACAGCAGGGAATTTATTAGGATCAAATTCGAGTTTGTATCCTTTGACAGCATTCAAAATGTATGGATCTGAAGTCAGGCTTCTCCATTTGTCATAGAAAATTTTCAGTCGTCCATCCACCATCGAACAAGCAAGATTAAGGAGAGGGCATGTACTCACCTCTGCAGAGGATGAGGAGACTGTTGGTTTAACATGCTCAGTTACTTGCGGGCCCCCCCAAACCCCCGGTATTGAGGACTCTGTCGGCCGCTGCCCTTGTTGGGTCTGGTCATCGGGGTGGCAGTGTGTGGCTTCCAAGAACGCTGGCCAAAAAAAGGCCGCTGTACCGACCCAGCCTGTACGGATGGTATGGTCCACCCCGCTGATCGCATTCTACGGTAATTAGCTTCCGTCTGTCGGCGGTAAGGGTGATAGTGAGACTGTGACTGCGAATATGGACGCTGACGGGTGTTACCTGCTGAGAAAGGTTTTTGAGCCTTTCACAACGCCGGCTGCTGCTCTTTGCTCTTCCTGGATGTATTTGACTTTCTTTCCTAAGTCGTCCCCAAACAGCTGTTTGGTCACAGGGTTCTGAGGCTTGCACAAGTGAGCAAATTTTGCATTCATGCCAGGTTTTATGAGGTCTTTCCTCAAGGCGTTCAGCTCAAAATTAGAGCTACACAGTCCGAGTCCGAGAGCGTCCTGCTGTTTTTCTGACAGCTCCGAAGCAGAAAGGGTCTGCGCAAAAGCGGTGATGCCTTTCACAAGGGCGCTCTGAATACGCTGAAGCTTCAGTTCCCTAGCCCGGGTAGTAGGATTTAGATTCTCCCAAATCGTCAAGTTGACTTTTGGCACGTCAAGTAGTGGACAGTTTTCTGGGCTAGTGTACTTCTTACCAGTCTCCCTCTAGGGCAGCCTGTTCAAGAGTGTGGCTGACAAGGTAGGATACCGACTCAGCAATTTCCTCGTCTAAGGGTTTCCCCACGCTGAGAGGCACTGCGAATTTAGCTGGGATAGATTCATTCTTGCTAGAGGCAGGAATAGCATTACTATCTTCAGTGTTTGTTTCAGCACTGAAATCAGAAGCCTGTGAGTCGGACGCTGGTGTAAGTTTACGACCAAAAGGCCCATCATCTTGATCGCAGTCATACTCATAGTCGGATAAAATGAGATTATCATCCTCATCTCGGAAACTTCTCACGTCATGACTACTACGAGTCTGTGGATGAGAAAGTGGCAAATGATCCACCAATTTTCCCAGCATCTCTTCCAGTTTATTCAGACGATGTTCAAAATTAGGGCCACCAACACTAGTGCTTGGTCCCGACTTCGAGATCGTGATCTGTGGAGGCTCTGCACGAATGCAGGCCTGACTGTCTTTCTTTGAAGTAGGATCTGCACGAATGCAGTCTTGGACAGCCC